>NW_026783255.1:0-300000 GCF_949774975.1 Lagenorhynchus albirostris
ACTGAATTACAAAACAGAACAGGGTCTCAAATTTAGAAACCCAACTTATGCTTGCTTAAGGGGAAAGGTGAGTTGGCGTGCTGCATAAAACCAGAGATTGAAATGAGCACAGATAAAGTTCCTTAAGCCAAATATGGAATAGACAAGAGCTACTACTTGCTCAACGAAATGAACTCAACACCCCATATTAAATGCCTAAGAGTGTACCTGACTAGGAAGTATCTTAAAACCTATGGATTGCTATGTCTCCGAAAGAGAATCAAGCATGTGTACAGGGGCATAAACGCAGCAGTGATAGGACTGGAGAGGTTTGGTGAGCAAATGAAGACCCTTTGAAGTCATATTGCATGGTACCCATTCCACGGGTCTCAACTCTCCAGGTTTAAGGTATTCTTCCTTCAGCTAAAACATGCATGTGGAACCCAGAGTATGATCAACCGTGTGATCGGGAGACGGGTTCCAATATGTGTCAGTTTTCATCCCCTGGTACTCGGGTGCAACATTCCAGACGCTTTACTAACACTCTCCCGACTTGGAGAGTCAGTGCCTTTAACCTCCTGTTTGGCCCAGTTTGCAATTTCTGCGGAAGATGAACAGGAATAGGGAGAACAAATGACAGACTAGATGGAAGGGTCTGGACGGGCAAATTTAACTCTCATTTCCCACCAGGAAGAGGAATTAACCAAAGGCTCAGCGTGCCGTGCCGGAACCAGATTAGGGCCTGAAGCAATCCTGCAGTGTTGCGGCCAGCTCACGAGAAAGCGAGTTGAAGAAAGGAGCTCAGGGGCACTGTAATTCACAAACCTGCAGAGTTATAAATGACAGCTATCGTCCAAAAATATACTGAAGTAAGGCTGCCAAGAGGACTTGAAAGCGGGGCAGAATTGCAGGAAACCGATTTCAGGAGGTAGACTGCAATTGCATTTAAAGCATAGGAAAAGAGGCAGAACGTCCACAATGATGCACTTGGCCAAAAAGGGCGTATGCGTTTTTTCCTGAATATATTCAGGAAAAAACGCATACGCCCTTTTTGGCCAACCAAGCAAGCTTGCAAAGGAAATCTGCACTACAATGAAGTCTCACTTCCCCCCGGTCAAAAGGGCCATCTGAAAAAAGTGTAAAATCCAGAAAGGCAGGACAGGCCATGGAGAACTGGGAGCCTTGTTATGCTGATGGGTGGGATGTAAATTGCCAACAGCCACTCGGGGGAAGTGTATGGTGTTTCCTGAAACATCTAAAAAACAAAGCAACAGAGCCTAGGGCACATCCACTTATGGTCCTATAGCTTAGGGAAATTAAAATCAAAAAGACACAGCCACCCCAAAAGTTGCGACGGCTCTGTTTACAGGAACCTGGTTTACGGTACAAGTTCAATATCGCAGAAAGTGAAAAATGGATAAAGAAGTTGTGGTACTTACGTACAATGCAATATCACTCAGCAAGGAAATCTATGTCATCAGGCCCATAGCAGCATAATGAGTGGATTCAGGTATGATGATTCTAACTGAAATAAGTGACACAGAAAAAGAAACATCATAAGATATCACTAATACACGGAATGTAAACTTGGCTACACAGGAACTGAATTACAAAACAGAACAGGGTCTCAAATTTAGAAACCCAACTTATGCTTGCTTAAGGGGAAAGGTGAGTTGGCGTGCTGCATAAAACCAGAGATTGAAATGAGCACAGATAAAGTTCCTTAAGCCAAATATGGAATAGACAAGAGCTACTACTTGCTCAACGAAATGGACTCAACACCCATATTAAATGCCTAAGAGTGTACCTGACTAGGAAGTATCTTAAAACCTATGGATTGCTATGTCTCCGAAAGAGAATCAAGCGTGTGTGCAGGGGCATAGACGCAGCAGTGATAGGATTGGAGAAGTTCGGTGAGCAAATGAAGACCCTTTGAAGTCATATTGCATGGTACCCATTCCACGGGTCTCAACTCTCCAGGTTTAAGGTATTCTTCCTTCAGCTAAAACATGCATGTGGAACCCAGAGTATGATCAACCGTGTGATCGGGAGACGTGTTCCAATATGTGTCAGTTTTCGTCCCCTGGTACTCGGGTGCAACATTCCAGACGCTTTACTAACACTCTCCCGACTTGGACAGTCAGTGCCTTTAACCTCCTGTTTGGCCCAGTTTGCAATTTATGCGGAAGATGAACAGGAATAGGGAGAAACAATGACAGACTAGCTGGAGGTGTCTGGACGGGCAAATTTAACTCTCATTTCCCACCAGGAAGAGGAATTAACCAAAGGCTCAGCGTGCCATGCCGGAACCAGATTAAGGCCTGAAGCCATCCTGTGGTGTTGCGGCCAGCTCACGAGAAAGCGAGTTGAAGAAAGGAGCTCAGGGGCACTGTAATTCACAAACCTGTAGAGTTATAAATGACTGCTATCGACTAATAATATACTGAAGTAAGGCTGCCAAGAGGACTTGAAAGCGGGGCAGAATTGCAGGAAACCGATTTCAGGAGGTAGACTGGAATTGCATTTAAAGCATAGGAAAAGAGGCAGAACGTCCACAATGATGCACTTGGCCAAAAGGGCGTATGCGTTTTTTCCTGAATATATTCAGGAAAAAACGCATACGCCCTTTTTGGCCAACCAGCAAGCTTGCAAAGGAAATCTGCACTACAATGAAGTCTCACTTCCCCCCGGTCAAAAGGGCCATCTGAAAAAAGTGTAAAATCCAGAAAGGCAGGACAGGCCATGGAGAACTGGGAGCCTTGTTATGCTGATGGGCGGGATGTAAATTGCCAACAGCCACTCGGGAGAAGTGTATGGTGTTTCCTGAACCATCTAAACAACAAAGCAACAGAGCCTAGGGCACTTCCACTTACGGTCCTATAGATTAGGGAAATTAAAATCAAAAATACACAGCCACCCCAAAGGTTGGGACGGCTCTGTTTACAAGAACCTTATTTACGGTACAAGTTCAATATCGCAGAAAGTGAAAAATGGATAAAGAAGTTGTGGTACTTACGTACAATGCAGTATCACTCAACAATGAAATCTATGTCATCAGGCCCGTAGCAGCATAATGAGTGGATTCAGGTACGACGATTCTAACTGAAATAAGTCACACAGAAAAAGAAACATCATAAGATATCACTAATACAAGGAATGTAAACTTGGCTACACAGGAACTGAATTACAAAACAGAACAGGGTCTCAAATTTAGAAAACCAACTTATGCTTGCTTAAGGGGAAAGGTGAGTTGGGGTGCTGCATAAAACCAGAGATTGAAATGAGCACAGATAAAGTTCCTTAAGCAAAATATGGAATAGACCAGAGCTACTCCTTGCTCAACGAAATGGACTCAACACCCCATATTAAATGCCTAAGAGTGTACCTGACTAGGAAGTATCTTAAAACCTATGGATTGCTATGTCTCCAAAAGAGAATCAAGCGTGTGTACAGGGGCATAAACGCAGCAGTGATAGGACTGGAGAGGTTCGGTGAGCAAATGAAGACCCTTTGAAGTCATATTGCATGGTACCCATTCCACGGGTCTCAACTCTCCAGGTTTAAGGTATTCTTCCTTCAGCTAAAACATGCATGTGGAACCCAGAGTATGATCAACCGTGTGATCGGGAGACGTGTTCCAATATGTGTCAGTTTTCGTCCCCTGGTACTCGGGTGCAACATTCCAGACGCTTTACTAACACTCTCCCGACTTGGAGAGTCAGTGCCTTTAACCTCCTCTTTGGCCCAGTTTGCAATTTCTGCGGAAGATGAACAGGAATAGGGAGAACCAATGACAGACTAGATGGAAGGGTCTGGACGGGCAAATTTAACTCTCATTTCCCACCAGGAAGAGGAATTAACCAAAGGCTCAGCGTGCCGTGCCGGAACCAGATTAGGGCCTGAAGCAATCCTGCGGTGTTGCAGCCAGCTCACGAGAAAGCGAGTTGAAGAAAGGAGCTCAGGGGCACTGTAATTCACAAACCTGCAGAGTTATAAATGACAGCTATCGTCTAAAAATATACTGAAGTAAGGCTGCCAAGAGGACTTGAAAGCGGGGCAGAATTGCAGGAAACTGATTTCAGGAGGTAGACTGGAATTGCATTTAAAGCATAGGAAAAGAGGCAGAACGTCCACAATGATGCACTTGGCCAAAAAGGGCGTATGCGTTTTTTCCTGAATATATTGAAGAAAAAACGCATACGCACTTTTTGGCCAACCAAGCAAGCTTGCAAAGGAAATCTGCACTACAATGAAGTCTCACTTCCCCCCGGTCAAAAGGGCCATCTGAAAAAAGTGTAAAATCCAGAAAGGCAGGACAGGCCATGGAGAACTGGAAGCCTTGTTATGCTGATGGGCGGGATGTAAATTGCCAACAGCCACTCGGGAGAAGTGTATGGTGTTTCCTGAAACATCTAAAAAACAAAGCAACAGAGCCTAGGGCACTTCCACTTATGGTCCTATAGCTTAGGGAAATTAAAATCAAAAAGACACAGCCACCCCAAAAGTTGGGACGGCTCTGTTTACAAGAACCTTATTTACGGTACAAGTTCAATATCGCAGAAAGTGAAAAATGGATAAAGAAGTTGTGGTACTTACGTACAATGCAATATCACTCAGCAAGGAAATGTATGTCATCAGGCCCATAGCAGCATAATGAGTGGATTCAGGTATGATGATTCTAACTGAAATAAGTCACACAGAAAAAGAAACATCATAACATATCACTAATACACGGAATGTAAACTTGGCTACACAGGAACTGAATTACAAAACAGAACAGGGTCTCAAATTTAGAAACCCAACTTATGCTTGCTTAAGGGGAAAGGTGAGTTGGCGTGCTGCATAAAACCAGAGATTGAAATGAGCACAGATAAAGTTCCTTAAGCCAAATATGGAATAGACAAGAGCTACTACTTGCTCAACGAAATGAACTCAACAACCCATATTAAATGCCTAAGAGTGTACCTGACTAGGAAGTATCTTAAAACCTATGGATTGCTATGTCTCCGAAAGAGAATCAAGCGTGTGTACAGGGGCATAAACGCAGCAGTGATAGGACTGGAGAGGTTTGGTGAGCAAATGAAGACCCTTTGAAGTCATATTGCATGGTACCCATTCCACGGGTCTCAACTCTCCAGGTTTAAGGTATTCTTCCTTCAGCTAAAACATGCATGTGGAACCCAGAGTATGATCAACCGTGTGATCGGGAGACGTGTTCCAATATGTGTCAGTTTTCATCCCCTGGTACTCGGGTGCAACATTCCAGACGCTTTACTAACACTCTCCCGACTTGGAGAGTCAGTGCCTTTAACCTCCTGTTTGGCCCAGTTTGCAATTTCTGCGGAAGATGAACAGGAATAGGGAGAACAAATGACAGACTAGATGGAAGGGTCTGGACGGGCAAATTTAACTCTCATTTCCCACCAGGAAGAGGAATTAACCAAAGGCTCAGCGTGCCGTGCCGGAACCAGATTAGGGCCTGAAGCAATCCTGCAGTGTTGCGGCCAGCTCACGAGAAAGCGAGTTGAAGAAAGGAGCTCAGGGGCACTGTAATTCACAAACCTGCAGAGTTATAAATGACAGCTATCGTCCAAAAATATACTGAAGTAAGGCTGCCAAGAGGACTTGAAAGCGGGGCAGAATTGCAGGAAACCGATTTCAGGAGGTAGACTGCAATTGCATTTAAAGCATAGGAAAAGAGGCAGAACGTCCACAATGATGCACTTGGCCAAAAAGGGCGTATGCGTTTTTTCCTGAATATATTCAGGAAAAAACGCATACGCCCTTTTTGGCCAACCAAGCAAGCTTGCAAAGGAAATCTGCACTACAATGAAGTCTCACTTCCCCCCGGTCAAAAGGGCCATCTGAAAAAAGTGTAAAATCCAGAAAGGCAGGACAGGCCATGGAGAACTGGGAGCCTTGTTATGCTGATGGGTGGGATGTAAATTGCCAACAGCCACTCGGGGGAAGTGTATGGTGTTTCCTGAAACATCTAAAAAACAAAGCAACAGAGCCTAGGGCACATCCACTTATGGTCCTATAGCTTAGGGAAATTAAAATCAAAAAGACACAGCCACCCCAAAAGTTGCGACGGCTCTGTTTACAGGAACCTGGTTTACGGTACAAGTTCAATATCACAGAAAGTGAAAAATGGATAAAGAAGTTGTGGTACTTACGTACAATGCAATATCACTCAGCAAGGAAATCTATGTCATCAGGCCCATAGCAGCATAATGAGTGGATTCAGGTATGATGATTCTAACTGAAATAAGTCACACAGAAAAAGAAACATCATAAGATATCACTAATACACGGAATGTAAACTTGGCTACACAGGAACTGAATTACAAAACAGAACAGGGTCTCAAATTTAGAAACCCAACTTATGCTTGCTTAAGGGGAAAGGTGAGTTGGGGTGCTGCATAAAACCAGAGATTGAAATGAGCACAGATAAAGTTCCTTAAGCCAAATATGGAATAGACAAGAGCTACTACTTGCTCAACGAAATGGACTCAACACCCATATTAAATGCCTAAGAGTGTACCTGACTAGGAAGTATCTTAAAACCTATGGATTGCTATGTCTCCGAAAGAGAATCAAGCGTGTGTGCAGGGGCATAGACGCAGCAGTGATAGGATTGGAGAAGTTCGGTGAGCAAATGAAGACCCTTTGAAGTCATATTGCATGGTACCCATTCCACGGGTCTCAACTCTCCAGGTTTAAGGTATTCTTCCTTCAGCTAAAACATGCATGTGGAACCCAGAGTATGATCAACCGTGTGATCGGGAGACGTGTTCCAATATGTGTCAGTTTTCGTCCCCTGGTACTCGGGTGCAACATTCCAGACGCTTTACTAACACTCTCCCGACTTGGACAGTCAGTGCCTTTAACCTCCTGTTTGGCCCAGTTTGCAATTTATGCGGAAGATGAACAGGAATAGGGAGAAACAATGACAGACTAGCTGGAGGTGTCTGGACGGGCAAATTTAACTCTCATTTCCCACCAGGAAGAGGAATTAACCAAAGGCTCAGCGTGCCATGCCGGAACCAGATTAAGGCCTGAAGCCATCCTGTGGTGTTGCGGCCAGCTCACGAGAAAGCGAGTTGAAGAAAGGAGCTCAGGGGCACTGTAATTCACAAACCTGCAGAGTTATAAATGACAGCTATCGTCCAAAAATATACTGAAGTAAGGCTGCCAAGAGGACTTGAAAGCGGGGCAGAATTGCAGGAAACCGATTTCAGGAGGTAGACTGGAATTGCATTTAAAGCATAGGAAAAGAGGCAGAACGTCCACAATGATGCACTTGGCCAAAAAGGGCGTATGCGTTTTTTCCTGAATATATTCAGGAAAAAACGCATACGCCCTTTTTGGCCAACCAAGCAAGCTTGCAAAGGAAATCTACACTACAATGAAGTCTCACTTCCCCCCGGTCAAAAGGGCCATCTGAAAAAAGTGTAAACTCCAGAAAGGCAGGACAGGCCATGGAGAACTGGGAGCCTTGTTATGCTGATGGGCGGGATGTAAATTGCCAACAGCCACTCGGGAGAAGTGTATGGTGTTTCCTGAAACATCTAGAAAACAAAGCAACAGAGCTTAGGGCACTTCCACTTATGGTCCTATAGCTTAGGGAAATTAAAATCAAAAAGACACAGCCACCCCAAAGGTTGGGACGGCTCTCTTTACAAGAACCTGGTTTACGGTACAAGTTCAATATCGCAGAAAGTGAAAAATGGATAAAGAAGTTGTGGTACTTACGTACAATGCAACATCACTCAGCAATGAAATCTATGTCATCAGGCCCGTAGCAGCATAATGAGTGGATTCAGGTATGATGATTCTAACTGAAATAAGTCACACAGAAAAAGAAACATCATAAGATATCACTAATACACGGAATGTAAACTTGGCTACACAGGAACTGAATTACAAAACAGAACAGGGTCTCAAATTTAGAAACCCAACTTATGCTTGCTTAAGGGGAAAGGTGAGTTGGGGTGCTGCATAAAACCAGAGATTGAAATGAGCACAGATAAAGTTCCTTAAGCCAAATATGGAATAGACAAGAGCTACTCCTTGCTCAAGGAAATGGACTCAACACCCCATATTAAACGCCGAAGAATGTACCTGACTAGGAAGTATCTTAAAACCTATGGATTGCTATGTCTCCGAAAGAGAATCAAGCGTGTGTACAGGGGCATAAACGCAGCAGTGATAGGACTGGAGAGGTTCAGTGAGCAAATGAAGACCCTTTGAAGTCATATTGCATGGTACCCATTCCACGGGTCTCAACTCTCCAGGTTTACGGTATTCTTCCTTCAGCTAAAACATGCATGTGGAACCCAGAGTATGATCAACCGTGTGATCGGGAGACGTGTTCCAATATGTGTCAGTTTTCATCCCCTGGTACTCGGGTGCAACATTCCAGACGCTTTACTAACACTCTCCCGACTTGGAGAGTCAGTGCCTTTAACCTCCTGTTTGGCCCAGTTTGCAATTTCTGCGGAAGATGAACAGGAATAGGGAGAACCAATGACAGACTAGATGGAAGGGTCTGGACGGGCAAATTTAACTCTCATTTCCCACCAGGAAGAGGAATTAACCAAAGGCTCAGCGTGCCGTGCCGGAACCAGATTAGGGCCTGAAGCAATCCTGCGGTGTTGCAGCCAGCTCACGAGAAAGCGAGTTGAAGAAAGGAGCTCAGGGGCACTGTAATTCACAAACCTGCAGAGTTATAAATGACAGCTATCGTCTAAAAATATACTGAAGTAAGGCTGCCAAGAGGACTTGAAAGCGGGGCAGAATTGCAGGAAACTGATTTCAGGAGGTAGACTGGAATTGCATTTAAAGCATAGGAAAAGAGGCAGAACGTCCACAATGATGCACTTGGCCAAAAAGGGCGTATGCGTTTTTTCCTGAATATATTGAAGAAAAAACGCATACGCACTTTTTGGCCAACCAAGCAAGCTTGCAAAGGAAATCTGCACTACAATGAAGTCTCACTTCCCCCCGGTCAAAAGGGCCATCTGAAAAAAGTGTAAAATCCAGAAAGGCAGGACAGGCCATGGAGAACTGGAAGCCTTGTTATGCTGATGGGCGGGATGTAAATTGCCAACAGCCACTCGGGAGAAGTGTATGGTGTTTCCTGAAACATCTAAAAAACAAAGCAACAGAGCCTAGGGCACTTCCACTTATGGTCCTATAGCTTAGGGAAATTAAAATCAAAAAGACACAGCCACCCCAAAAGTTGGGACGGCTCTGTTTACAAGAACCTTATTTACGGTACAAGTTCAATATCGCAGAAAGTGAAAAATGGATAAAGAAGTTGTGGTACTTACGTACAATGCAATATCACTCAGCAAGGAAATGTATGTCATCAGGCCCGTAGCAGCATAATGAGTGGATTCAGGTATGATGATTCTAACTGAAATAAGTCACACAGAAAAAGAAACATCATAAGATATCACTAATACACGGAATGTAAACTTGGCTACACAGGAACTGAATTACAAAACAGAACAGGGTCTCAAATTTAGAAACCCAACTTATGCTTGCTTAAGGGGAAAGGTGAGTTGGCGTGCTGCATAAAACCAGAGATTGAAATGAGCACAGATAAAGTTCCTTAAGCCAAATATGGAATAGACAAGAGCTACTACTTGCTCAACGAAATGAACTCAACAACCCATATTAAATGCCTAAGAGTGTACCTGACTAGGAAGTATCTTAAAACCTATGGATTGCTATGTCTCCGAAAGAGAATCAAGCGTGTGTACAGGGGCATAAACGCAGCAGTGATAGGACTGGAGAGGTTTGGTGAGCAAATGAAGACCCTTTGAAGTCATATTGCATGGTACCCATTCCACGGGTCTCAACTCTCCAGGTTTAAGGTATTCTTCCTTCAGCTAAAACATGCATGTGGAACCCAGAGTATGATCAACCGTGTGATCGGGAGACGTGTTCCAATATGTGTCAGTTTTCATCCCCTGGTACTCGGGTGCAACATTCCAGACGCTTTACTAACACTCTCCCGACTTGGAGAGTCAGTGCCTTTAACCTCCTGTTTGGCCCAGTTTGCAATTTCTGCGGAAGATGAACAGGAATAGGGAGAACAAATGACAGACTAGATGGAAGGGTCTGGACGGGCAAATTTAACTCTCATTTCCCACCAGGAAGAGGAATTAACCAAAGGCTCAGCGTGCCGTGCCGGAACCAGATTAGGGCCTGAAGCAATCCTGCAGTGTTGCGGCCAGCTCACGAGAAAGCGAGTTGAAGAAAGGAGCTCAGGGGCACTGTAATTCACAAACCTGCAGAGTTATAAATGACAGCTATCGTCCAAAAATATACTGAAGTAAGGCTGCCAAGAGGACTTGAAAGCGGGGCAGAATTGCAGGAAACCGATTTCAGGAGGTAGACTGCAATTGCATTTAAAGCATAGGAAAAGAGGCAGAACGTCCACAATGATGCACTTGGCCAAAAAGGGCGTATGCGTTTTTCCCTGAATATATTCAGGAAAAAACGCATACGCCCTTTTTGGCCAACCAAGCAAGCTTGCAAAGGAAATCTGCACTACAATGAAGTCTCACTTCCCCCCGGTCAAAAGGGCCATCTGAAAAAAGTGTAAAATCCAGAAAGGCAGGACAGGCCATGGAGAACTGGGAGCCTTGTTATGCTGATGGGTGGGATGTAAATTGCCAACAGCCACTCGGGGGAAGTGTATGGTGTTTCCTGAAACATCTAAAAAACAAAGCAACAGAGCCTAGGGCACATCCACTTATGGTCCTATAGCTTAGGGAAATTAAAATCAAAAAGACACAGCCACCCCAAAAGTTGCGACGGCTCTGTTTACAGGAACCTGGTTTACGGTACAAGTTCAATATCGCAGAAAGTGAAAAATGGATAAAGAAGTTGTGGTACTTACGTACAATGCAATATCACTCAGCAAGGAAATCTATGTCATCAGGCCCATAGCAGCATAATGAGTGGATTCAGGTATGATGATTCTAACTGAAATAAGTCACACAGAAAAAGAAACATCATAAGATATCACTAATACACGGAATGTAAACTTGGCTACACAGGAACTGAATTACAAAACAGAACAGGGTCTCAAATTTAGAAACCCAACTTATGCTTGCTTAAGGGGAAAGGTGAGTTGGCGTGCTGCATAAAACCAGAGATTGAAATGAGCACAGATAAAGTTCCTTAAGCCAAATATGGAATAGACAAGAGCTACTACTTGCTCAACGAAATGGACTCAACACCCATATTAAATGCCTAAGAGTGTACCTGACTAGGAAGTATCTTAAAACCTATGGATTGCTATGTCTCCGAAAGAGAATCAAGCGTGTGTGCAGGGGCATAGACGCAGCAGTGATAGGATTGGAGAAGTTCGGTGAGCAAATGAAGACCCTTTGAAGTCATATTGCATGGTACCCATTCCACGGGTCTCAACTCTCCAGGTTTAAGGTATTCTTCCTTCAGCTAAAACATGCATGTGGAACCCAGAGTATGATCAACCGTGTGATCGGGAGACGTGTTCCAATATGTGTCAGTTTTCGTCCCCTGGTACTCGGGTGCAACATTCCAGACGCTTTACTAACACTCTCCCGACTTGGACAGTCAGTGCCTTTAACCTCCTGTTTGGCCCAGTTTGCAATTTATGCGGAAGATGAACAGGAATAGGGAGAAACAATGACAGACTAGCTGGAGGTGTCTGGACGGGCAAATTTAACTCTCATTTCCCACCAGGAAGAGGAATTAACCAAAGGCTCAGCGTGCCATGCCGGAACCAGATTAAGGCCTGAAGCCATCCTGTGGTGTTGCGGCCAGCTCACGAGAAAGCGAGTTGAAGAAAGGAGCTCAGGGGCACTGTAATTCACAAACCTGTAGAGTTATAAATGACTGCTATCGACTAATAATATACTGAAGTAAGGCTGCCAAGAGGACTTGAAAGCGGGGCAGAATTGCAGGAAACCGATTTCAGGAGGTAGACTGGAATTGCATTTAAAGCATAGGAAAAGAGGCAGAACGTCCACAATGATGCACTTGGCCAAAAGGGCGTATGCGTTTTTTCCTGAATATATTCAGGAAAAAACGCATACGCCCTTTTTGGCCAACCAGCAAGCTTGCAAAGGAAATCTGCACTACAATGAAGTCTCACTTCCCCCCGGTCAAAAGGGCCATCTGAAAAAAGTGTAAAATCCAGAAAGGCAGGACAGGCCATGGAGAACTGGGAGCCTTGTTATGCTGATGGGCGGGATGTAAATTGCCAACAGCCACTCGGGAGAAGTGTATGGTGTTTCCTGAACCATCTAAACAACAAAGCAACAGAGCCTAGGGCACTTCCACTTACGGTCCTATAGATTAGGGAAATTAAAATCAAAAATACACAGCCACCCCAAAGGTTGGGACGGCTCTGTTTACAAGAACCTTATTTACGGTACAAGTTCAATATCGCAGAAAGTGAAAAATGGATAAAGAAGTTGTGGTACTTACGTACAATGCAGTATCACTCAACAATGAAATCTATGTCATCAGGCCCGTAGCAGCATAATGAGTGGATTCAGGTACGACGATTCTAACTGAAATAAGTCACACAGAAAAAGAAACATCATAAGATATCACTAATACAAGGAATGTAAACTTGGCTACACAGGAACTGAATTACAAAACAGAACAGGGTCTCAAATTTAGAAAACCAACTTATGCTTGCTTAAGGGGAAAGGTGAGTTGGGGTGCTGCATAAAACCAGAGATTGAAATGAGCACAGATAAAGTTCCTTAAGCAAAATATGGAATAGACCAGAGCTACTCCTTGCTCAACGAAATGGACTCAACACCCCATATTAAATGCCTAAGAGTGTACCTGACTAGGAAGTATCTTAAAACCTATGGATTGCTATGTCTCCAAAAGAGAATCAAGCGTGTGTACAGGGGCATAAACGCAGCAGTGATAGGACTGGAGAGGTTCGGTGAGCAAATGAAGACCCTTTGAAGTCATATTGCATGGTACCCATTCCACGGGTCTCAACTCTCCAGGTTTAAGGTATTCTTCCTTCAGCTAAAACATGCATGTGGAACCCAGAGTATGATCAACCGTGTGATCGGGAGACGTGTTCCAATATGTGTCAGTTTTCGTCCCCTGGTACTCGGGTGCAACATTCCAGACGCTTTACTAACACTCTCCCGACTTGGAGAGTCAGTGCCTTTAACCTCCTCTTTGGCCCAGTTTGCAATTTCTGCGGAAGATGAACAGGAATAGGGAGTACCAATGAAAGACTAGCTGGAGGTTTCTGGACGGGCAAATTTAACTCTCATTTCCCACCAGGAAGAGGAATTAACCAAAGGCTCAGCGTGCCGTGCCGGAACCAGATTAGGGCCTGAAGCCATCCTGTGGTGTTGCGGCCAGCTCACGAGAAAGCGAGTTGAAGAAAGGAGCTCAGGGGCACTGTAATTCACAAACCTGCAGAGTTATAAATGACAGCTATCGTCCAAAAATATACTGAAGTAAGGCTGCCAAGAGGACTTGAAAGCGGGGCAGAATTGCAGGAAACCGATTTCAGGAGGTAGACTGGAATTGCATTTAAAGCATAGGAAAAGAGGCAGAACGTCCACAATGATGCACTTGGCCAAAAAGGGCGTATGCGTTTTTTCCTGAATATATTCAGGAAAAAACGCATACGCCCTTTTTGGCCAACCAAGCAAGCTTGCAAAGGAAATCTACACTACAATGAAGTCTCACTTCCCCCCGGTCAAAAGGGCCATCTGAAAAAAGTGTAAACTCCAGAAAGGCAGGACAGGCCATGGAGAACTGGGAACCTTGTTATGCTGATGGGCGGGATGTAAATTGCCAACAGCCACTCGGGAGAAGTGTATGGTGTTTCCTGAAACATCTAAAAAACAAAGCAACAGAGCCTAGGGCACTTCCACTTATGGTCCTATAGCTTAGGGAAATTAAAATCAAAAAGACACAGCCACCCCAAAGGTTGGGACGGCTCTCTTTACAAGAACCTGGTTTACGGTACAAGTTCAATATCGCAGAAAGTGAAAAATGGATAAAGAAGTTGTGGTACTTACGTACAATGCAGTATCACTCAGCAATGAAATCTATGTCATCAGGCCCGTAGCAGCATAATGAGTGGATTCAGGTACGATGATTCTAACTGAAATAAGTCACACAGAAAATGAAACATCATAAGATATCACTAATACACGGAATGTAAACTTGGCTACACAGGAACTGAATTACAAAACAGAACAGGGTCTCAAATTTAGAAAACCAACTTATGCTTGCTTAAGGGGAAAGGTGAGTTGGCGTGCTGCATAAAACCAGAGATTGAAATGAGCACAGATAAAGTTCCTTAAGCCAAATATGGAATAGACCAGAGCTACTCCTTGCTCAACGAAATTGACTCAACACCCCATATTAAATGCCTAAGAGTGTACCTGACTAGGAAGTATCTTAAAACCTATGGATTGCTATGTCTCCGAAAGAGAATCAAGCGTGTGTACAGGGGCATAAACGCAGCAGTGATAGGACTGGAGAGGTTCGGTGAGCAAATGAAGACCCTTTGAAGTCATATTGCATGGTACCCATTCCACGGGTCTCAACTCTCCAGGTTTAAGGTATTCTTCCTTCAGCTAAAACATGCATGTGGAACCCAGAGTATGATCAACCGTGTGATCGGGAGACGTGTTCCAATATGTGTCAGTTTTCGTCCCCTGGTACTCGGGTGCAACATTCCAGACGCTTTACTAACACTCTCCTGACTTGGAGAGTCAGTGCCTTTAACCTCCTGTTTGGCCCAGTTTGCAATTTCTGCGGAAGATGAACAGGAATAGGGAGTACCAATGAGAGACTAGCTGGAGGTTTCTGGACGGGCAAATTTAACTCTCATTTCCCACCAGGAAGAGGAATTAACCAAAGGCTCAGCTTGCTGTGCCGGAACCAGATTAGGGCCTGAAGCCATGCTGTGGTGTTGCGGCCAGCTCACGAGAAAGCGAGTTGAAGAAAGGAGCTCAGGGGCACTGTAATTCACAAACCTGCAGAGTTATAAATGACAGCTATCGTCCAAAAATATACTGAAGTAAGGCTGCCAAGAGGACTTGAAAGCGGGGCAGAATTGCAGGAAACCGATTTCAGGAGGTAGACTGGAATTGCATTTAAAGCATAGGAAAAGAGGCAGAACGTCCACAATGATGCACTTGGCCAAAAAGGGCGTATGCGTTTTTTCCTGAATATATTCAGGAAAAAACGCATACGCCCTTTTTGGCCAACCAAGCAAGCTTGCAAAGGAAATCTACACTACAATGAAGTCTCACTTCCCCCCGGTCAAAAGGGCCATCTGAAAAAAGTGTAAACTCCAGAAAGGCAGGACAGGCCATGGAGAACTGGGAGCCTTGTTATGCTGATGGGCGGGATGTAAATTGCCAACAGCCACTCGGGAGAAGTGTATGGTGTTTCCTGAAACATCTAAAAAACAAAGCAACAGAGCCTAGGGCACTTCCACTTATGGTCCTATAGCTTAGGGAAATTAAAATCAAAAAGACACAGCCACCCCAAAGGTTGGGACGGCTCTCTTTACAAGAACCTGGTTTACGGTACAAGTTCAATATCGCAGAAAGTGAAAAATGGATAAAGAAGTTGTGGTACTTACGTACAATGCAGTATCACTCAGCAATGAAATCTATGTCATCAGGCCCGTAGCAGCATAATGAGTGGATTCAGGTACGATGATTCTAACTGAAATAAGTCACACAGAAAATGAAACATCATAAGATATCACTAATACACGGAATGTAAACTTGGCTACACAGGAACTGAATTACAAAACAGAACAGGGTCTCAAATTTAGAAAACCAACTTATGCTTGCTTAAGGGGAAAGGCGAGTTGGGGTGCTGCATAAAAGCAGAGATTGAAATGAGCACAGATAAAGTTCCTTAAGCCAAATATGGAATAGACCAGAGCTACTCCTTGCTCAACGAAATGGACTCAACACCCCATATTAAATGCCTAAGAGTGTACCTGACTAGGAAGTATCTTAAAACCTATGGATTGCTATGTCTCCGAAAGAGAATCAAGCGTGTGTACAGGGGCATAAACGCAGCAGTGATAGGACTGGAGAGGTTCGGTGAGCAAATGAAGACCCTTTGAAGTCATATTGCATGGTACCCATTCCACGGGTCTCAACTCTCCAGGTTTAAGGTATTCTTCCTTCAGCTAAAACATGCATGTGGAACCCAGAGTATGATTAACCATGTGATCGGGAGACGTGTTCCAATATGTGTCAGTTTTCGTCCCCTGGTACTCGGGTGCAACATTCCAGACGCTTTACTAACACTCTCCCGACATGGAGAGTCAGTGCCTTTAACCTCCTCTTTGGCCCAGTTTGCAATTTCTGCGGAAGATGAACAGGAATAGGGAGTACCAATGAGAGACTAGCTGGAGGTTTCTGGACGGGCAAATTTAACTCTCATTTCCCACCAGGAAGAGGAATTAACCAAAGGCTCAGCGTGCCGTGCCGGAACCAGATTAGGGCCTGAAGCCATCCTGTGGTGTTGCGGCCAGCTCACGAGAAAGCGAGTTGAAGAAAGGAGCTCAGGGGCACTGTAATTCACAAACCTGCAGAGTTATAAATGACAGCTATCGTCCAAAAATATACTGAAGTAAGGCTGCCAAGAGGACTTGAAAGCGGGGCAGAATTGCAGGAAACCGATTTCAGGAGGTAGACTGGAATTGCATTTAAAGCATAGGAAAAGAGGCAGAACGTCCACAATGATGCACTTGGCCAAAAAGGGCGTATGCGTTTTTTCCTGAATATATTCAGGAAAAAACGCATACGCCCTTTTTGGCCAACCAAGCAAGCTTGCAAAGGAAATCTGCACTACAATGAAGTCTCACTTCCCCCCGGTCAAAAGGGCCATCTGAAAAAAGTGTAAAATGCAGAAAGGCAGGACAGGCCATGGAGAACTGGGAACCTTGTTATGCTGATGGGCGGGATGTAAATTGCCAACAGCCACTCGGGAGAAGTGTATGGTGTTTCCTGAAACATCTAAAAATCAAAGCAACAGAGCCTAGGGCACTTCCACTTATGGTCCTATAGCTTAGGGAAATTAAAATCAAAAAGACACAGCCACCCCAAAGGTTGGGACGGCTCTCTTTACAAGAACCTGGTTTACGGTACAAGTTCAATATCGCAGAAAGTGAAAAATGGATAAAGAAGTTGTGGTACTTACGTACAATGCAGTATCACTCAGCAATGAAATCTATGTCATCAGGCCCGTAGCAGCATAATGAGTGGATTCAGGTACGATGATTCTAACTGAAATAAGTCACACAGAAAAAGAAACATCATAAGATATCACTAATACACGGAATGTAAACTTGGCTACACAGGAACTGAATTACAAAACAGAACAGGGTCTCAAATTTAGAAAACAAACTTATGCTTGCTTAAGGGGAAAGGTGAGTTGGGGTGCTGCATAAAACCAGAGATTGAAATGAGCACAGATAAAGTTCCTTAAGCCAAATATGGAATAGACAAGAGCTACTCCTTGCTCAACGAAATGGACTCAACACACCATATTAAATGCCTAAGAGTGTACCTGACTAGGAAGTATCTTAAAACCTATGGATTGCTATGTCTCCGAAAGAGAATCAAGCGTGTGTACAGGGGCATAAACGCAGCAGTGATAGGACTGGAGAGGTTCGGTGAGCAAATGAAGACCCTTTGAAATCATATTGCATGGTACCCATTCCACGGGTCTCAACTCTCCAGGTTTAAGGTATTCTTCCTTCAGCTAAAACATGCATGTGGAACCCAGAGTATGATCAACCGTGTGATCGGGAGACGTGTTCCAATATGTGTCAGTTTTCGTCCCCTGGTACTCGGGTGCAACATTCCAGACGCTTTACTAACACTCTCCCGACTTGGAGAGTCAGTGTCTTTAACCTCCTGTTTGGCCCAGTTTGCAATTTCTGCGGAAGATGAACAGGAATAGGGAGAACCAATGAGAGACTAGCTGGAGGGGTCTGGACGGGCAAATTTAACTCTCATTTCCCACCAGGAAGAGGAATTAACCAAAGGCTCAGCGTGCCTTGCCGTAACCAGATTAGGGCCTGAAGCCATCCTGCGGTGTTGCGGCCAGCTCACCAGAAAGCGAGTTGAAGAAAGGAGCTCAGGGGCACTGTAATTCACAAAACTGCAGAGTTATAAATGACAGCTATCGTCCAAAAATATACTGAAGTAAGGCTGCCAAGAGGACTTGAAAGCGGGGCAGAATTGCAGGAAACCGATTTCAGGAGGTAGACTGGAATTGCATTTAAGCATAGGAAAAGAGGCAGAACGTCCACAATGATGCACTTGGCCAAAAAGGGCGTATGCGTTTTTTCCTGAATATATTCAGGAAAAAACGCATACGCCCTTTTTGGCCAACCAAGCAAGCTTGCAAAGGAAATCTGCACTACAATGAAGTCTCACTTCCCCCCCCCCCCCGGTCAAAAGGGCCATCTGAAAAAAGTGAAAAATCCAGAAAGGCAGGACAGGCCATGGAGAACTGGGAGCCTTGTTATGCTGATGGGCGGGATGTAAATTGCCAACAGCCACTCGGGAGAAGTGTATGGTGTTTCCTGAAACATCTAAAAAACAAAGCAACAGAGCCTAGGGCACTTCCACTTATGGTCCTATAGCTTAGGGAAATTAAAATCAAAAAGACCGAGCCACCCAAAAGGTTGGGACGGCTGTGTTTACAAGAACCTGGTTTACGGTACAAGTTCAATATCGCAGAAAGTGAAAAATGGATAAAGAAGTTGTGGTACTTACGTACAATGCAATATCACACAGCAATGAAATCTATGTCATCAGGCCCATAGCAGCATAATGAGTGGATTCAGGTACGATGATTCTAACTGAAATAAGTCACACAGAAAATGAAACATAATAACATATCACTAATACACGGAATGTAAGCTTGTTTACACAGGAACTGAATTACAAAACAGAACAGGGTCTCAAATTTAGAAACACAACTTATGCTTGCTTAAGGGGAAAGGTGAGTTGGGGTGCTGCATAAAACCAGAGATTGAAATGAGCACAGATAAAGTTCCTTAAGCAAAATATGGAATAGACAAGAGCTACTCCTTGCTCAACGAAATGGACTCAACACCCCATATTAAACGCCTAAGAATGTACCTGACTAGGAAGTGTCTTAAAACCTATGGATTGCTATGTCTCCGAAAGAGAATCAAGCGTGTGTGCAGGGGCATAAACGCAGCAGTGATAGGACTGGAGAGGTTCGGTGAGCAACTGAAGACCCTTTGAAGTCATATTGCATGGTACCCATTCCACGGGTCTCAACTCTCCAGGTTTAGGGTATACTTCCTTCAGCTAAAACATGCCTGTGGAACCCAGAGTATGATCAACCGTGTGATCGGGAGACGTGTTCCAATATGTGTCAGTTTTCGTCCCCTGGTACTCGGGTGCAACATTCCAGACGCTTTACTAACACTCTCCCGACTTGGAGAGTCAGTGCCTTTAACCTCCTGTTTGGCCCAGTTTGCAATTTCTGCGGAAGATGAACAGGAATAGGGAGAACCAATCAGAGACTAGCTGGAGGTGTCTGGACGGGCAAATTTAACTCTCATTTCCCACCAGGAAGAGGAATTAACCAAAGGCTCAGCGTGCCATGCCGGAACCAGATTAGGGCCTGAAGCAATCCTGCGGTGTTGCGGCCAGCTCACGAGAAAGCGAGTTGAAGAAAGGAGCTCAGGGGCACTGTAATTCACAAACCTGCAGAGTTATAAATGACAGCTATCGTCCAAAAATATACTGAAGTAAGGCTGCCAAGAGGACTTGAAAGCGGGGCAGAATTGCAGGAAACCGATTTCAGGAGGTAGACTGGAATTGCATTTAAAGCATAGGAAAAGAGGCAGAACGTCCACAATGATGCACTTGGCCAAAAAGGGCATATGCGTTTTTTCCTGAATATATTCAGGAAAAAACGCATACGCCCTTTTTGGCCAACCAAGCAAGCTTGCAAAGGAAATCTGCACTACAATGAAGTCTCACTTCCCCCCGGTCAAAAGGGCCATTTGAAAAAAGTGTAAACTCCAGAAAGGCAGGACAGGCCATGGAGAACTGGGAGCCTTGTTATGCTGATGGGCGGGATGTAAATTGCCAACAGCCACTCGGGAGAAGTGTATGGTGTTTCCTGAAACATCTAAAAAACAAAGCAACAGAGCCTAGGGCACTTCCACTTATGGTCCTATAGCTTAGGGAAATTAAAATCAAAAAGACACAGCCACCCAAAATGTTGGGACGGCTCTGTTTACAAAAACTCATTTACAGTACAAGTTCAATATCGCAGAAAGTGAAAAATGGGTAAAGAAGTTGTGGTACTTACGTACAATGCAGTATCACTCAGCAATGAAATCTATGTCATCAGGCCCGTAGCAGCATAATGAGTGGATTCAGGTACGATGATTCTAACTGCAATAAGTCTCACAGAAAAAGAAACATCATAAGATATCACTAATACACGGAATTTAAACTTGGCTACATAGGAACTGAATTACAAAACAGAACAGGGTCTCAAATTTAGAAAACCAACTTATGCTTGCTTAAGGGTAAAGGTGAGTTGGGGTGCTGCATAAAACCAGAGATTGAAATGAGCACAGATAAAGTTCCTTAAGGCAAATATGGAATAGACAAGAGCTACTCCTTGCTCAAGGAAATGGACTCAACACACCATATTAAACGCCTAAGAATGTACCTGACTAGGAAGTATCTTAAAACCTATGGATTGCTATGTCTCCGAAAGAGAATCAAGCGTGTGTACAGGGGCATAAACGCAGCAGTGATAGGACTGGAGAGATTCGGTGAGCAAATGAAGACCCTTTGAAGTCATATTGCATGGTACCCATTCCACGGGTCTCAACTCTCCAGGTTTAAGGTATTCTTCCTTCAGCTAAAACATGCATGTGGAACCCAGAGTATGATCAACCGTGTGATCGGGAGACGTGTTCCAATATGTGTCAGTTTTCGTCCCCTGGTACTCGGGTGCAACATTCCAGACGCTTTACTAACACTCTCCCGACTTGGAGAGTCAGTGCCTTTAACCTCCTGTTTGGCCCAGTTTGCAATTTCTGCGGAAGATGAACAGGAATAGGGAGAACCAATGACAGACTAGCTGGAGGTGTCTGGACGGGCAAATTTAACTCTCATTTCCCACCAGGAAGAGGAATTAACCAAAGGCTCAGCGTGCCGTGCCGGAACCAGATTAGGGCCTGAAGCCATCCTGCGGTGTTGCGGCCAGCTCACGAGAAAGCGAGTTGAAGAAAGGAGCTCAGGGGCACTGTAATTCACAAACCTGCAGAGTTATAAATGACAGCTATCGTCCAAAAATATACTGAAGTAAGGCTGCCAAGAGGACTTGAAAGCGGGGCAGAATTGCAGGAAACCGATTTCAGGAGGTAGACTGGAATTGCATTTAAAGCATAGGAAAAGAGGCAGAACGTCCACAATGATGCACTTGGCCAAAAAGGGCGTATGCGTTTTTTCCTGAATATATTCAGGAAAAAACGGATACGCCCTTTTTGGCCAAGCAAGCAAGCTTGCAAAGCAAATCTGCACTACAATGAAGTCTCACTTCCCCCCGTTCAAAAGGGCCATTTGAAAAAAGTGTAAACTCCAGAAAGGCAGGACAGGCCATGGAGAACTGGGAGCCTTGTTATGCTGATGGGCGGGATGTAAATTGCCAACAGCCACTCGGGAGAAGTGTATGGTGTTTCCTGAAACATCTAAAAAACAAAGCAACAGAGCCTAGGGCACTTCCACTTATGGTCCTATAGCTTAGGGAAATTAAAATCAAAAAGACACAGCCACCCAAAATGTTGGGACGGCTCTGTTTACAAAAACTCATTTACAGTACAAGTTCAATATCGCAGAAAGTGAAAAATGGGTAAAGAAGTTGTGGTACTTACGTACAATGCAGTATCACTCAGCAATGAAATCTATGTCATCAGGCCCGTAGCAGCATAATGAGTGGATTCAGGTACGATGATTCTAACTGAAATAAGTCTCACAGAAAAAGAAACATCATAAGATATCACTAATACACGGAATGTAAACTTGGCTACCTAGGAACTGAATTACAAAACAGAACAGGGTCTCAAATTTAGAAAACCAACTTATGCTTCCTTAAGAGGAAAGGTGAGTTGGGGTGCTGCATAAAACCAGAGATTGAAATGAGCACAGATAACGTTCCTTAAGCCAAATATGGAATAGACAAGAGCTACTCCTTGCTCAACGAAATGGACTCAACACCCCATATTAAACGCCTAAGAATGTACCTGACTAGGAAGTATCTTAAAACCTATGGATTGCTATGTCTCCGAAAGAGAATCAAGCATGTGTACAGGGGCATAAACGCAGCAGTGATAGGACTGGAGAAGTTCGGTGAGCAAATGAAGACCCTTTGAAGTCATATTGCATGGTACCCATTCCACGGGTCTCAACTCTCCAGGTTTAAGGTATTCTTCCTTCAGCTAAAACATGCATGTGGAACCCAGAGTATGATCAACCGTGTGATCGGGAGACGTGTTCCAATATGTGTCAGTTTTCGTCCCCTGGTACTCGGGTGCAACATTCCAGACGCTTTACTAACACTCTCACAACTTGGAGAGTCAGTGCCTTTAACCTCCTGTTTGGCCCAGTTTGCAATTTCTGCGGAAGATGAACAGGAATAGGGAGAACCAATGAGAGACTAGCTGGAGGTGTCTGGACGGGCAAATTTAACTCTCATTTCCCACCAGGAAGAGGAATTAACCAAAGGCTCAGCGTGCCGTGCCGGAACCAGATTAGGGCCTGAAGCCATCCTGCAGTGTTGCGGCCAGCTCACGAGAAAGCGAGTTGAAGAAAGGAGCTCAGGGGCACTGTAATTCACAAACCTGCAGAGTTATAAATGACAGCTATCGTCCAAAAATATACTGAAGTAAGGCTGCCAAGAGGACTTGAAAGCGGGGCAGAATTGCAGGAAACCGATTTCAGGAGGTAGACTGGAATTGCATTTAAAGCATAGGAAAAGAGGCAGAACGTCCACAATGATGCACTTGGCCAAAAAGGGCGTATGCGTTTTTTCCTGAATATATTCAGGAAAAAACGCATACGCCCTTTTTGGCCAACCAAGCAAGCTTGCAAAGGAAATCTGCACTACAATGAAGTCTCACTTCCCCCCGGTCAAAAGGGCCATCTGAAAAAAGTGTAAACTCCAGAAAGGCAGGACAGGCCATGGAGAACTGGGAGCCTTGTTATGCTGATGGGCGGGATGTAAATTGCCAACAGCCACTCGGAGAAGTGTATGGTGTTTCCTGAAACATCTAAAAAACAAAGCAACAGAGCCTAGGGCACTTCCACTTATGGTCCTATAGCTTAGGGAAATTAAAATCAAAAAGACACAGCCACCCCAAAAGTTGGGACGGCTCTGTTTACAAGAACCTGGTTTACGGTACAAGTTCAATATCGCAGAAAGTGAAAAATGGATAAAGAAGTTGTGGTACTTACGTACAATGCAACATCACTCAGCAATGAAATCTATGTCATCAGGCCCGTAGCAGCATAATGAGTGGATTCAGGTATGATGATTCTAACTGAAATAAGTCACACAGAAAAAGAAACATCATAAGATATCAGTAATACACGGAATGTAAACTTGGCTACAGAGGAACTGAATTACAAAACAGAACAGGGTCTCAAATTTAGAACCCCAACTTATGCTTGCTTAAGGGGAAAGGTGAGTTGGCGTGCTGCATAAAACCAGAGATTGAAATGAGCACAGATAAAGTTCCTTAAGCCAAATATGGAATAGTCAAGAGCTACTCCTTGCTCAAGGAAATGGACTCAACACCCCATATTAAACGCCTAAGAATGTACCTTACTAGGAAGTATCTTAAAACCTATGGATTGCTATGTCTCCGAAAGAGAATCAAGCGTGTGTACAGGGGCATAAACGCAGCAGTGATAGGACTGGAGAGGTTCGGTGAGCAAATGAAGACCCTTTGAAGTCATATTGCATGGTACCCATTCCACGGGTCTCAACTCTCCAGGTTTAAGGTATTCTTCCTTCAGCTAAAACATGCATGTGGAACCCAGAGTATGATCAACCGTGTGATCGGGAGACGGGTTCCAATATGTGTCAGTTTTCGTCCCCTGGTACTCGGGTGCAACATTCCAGACGCTTTACTAACACTCTCCCGACTTGGAGAGTCAGTGCCTTTAACCTCCTGTTTGGCCCAGTTTGCAATTTCTGCGGAAGATGAACAGGAATAGGGAGAACCAATGACAGACCAAATGGAAGGGTCTGGACGGGCAAATTTAACTCTCATTTCCCACCAGGAAGAGGAATTAACCAAAGGCTCAGCGTGCCGTGCCGGAACCAGATTAGGGCCTGAAGCAATCCTGCAGTGTTGCAGACAGCTCACGAGAAAGCGAGTTGAAGAAAGGAGCTCAGGGGCACTGTAATTCACAAACCTGCAGAGTTATAAATGACAGCTATCGTCCAAAAATATACTGAAGTAAGGCTGCCAAGAGGACTTGAAAGCGGGGCAGAATTGCAGGAAACCGATTTCAGGAGGTAGACTGGAATTGCATTTAAAGCATAGGAAAAGAGGCAGAACGTCCACAATGATGCACTTGGCCAAAAAGGGCGTATGCGTTTTTTCCTGAATATATTCAGGAAAAAACGCATACGCCCTTTTTGGCCAACCAAGCAAGCTTGCAAAGGAAATCTGCACTACAATGAAGTCTCACTTCCCCCCGGTCAAAAGGGCCATCTGAAAAAAGTGTAAACTCCAGAAAGGCAGGACAGGCCATGGAGAACTGGGAGCCTTGTTATGCTGATGGGCGGGATGTAAATTGCCAACAGCCACTCGGGAGAAGTGTATGGTGTTTCCTGAACCATCTAAAAAACAAAGCAACAGAGCCTAGGGCACTTCCACTTATGGTCCTATAGCTTAGGGAAATTAAAATCAAAAAGACACAGCCACCCCAAAAGTTGGGACGGCTCTGTTTACAAGAACCTGGTTTACGGTACAAGTTCAATATCGCAGAAAGTGAAAAATGGATAAAGAAGTTGTGGTACTTACGTACAATGCAGTATCACTCAGCAATGAAATCTATGTCATCAGGCCCGTAGCAGCATAATGAGTGGATTCAGGTATGATGATTCTAACTGAAATAAGTCACACAGAAAAAGAAACATCATAAGATATCAGTAATACACGGAATGTAAACTTGGCTACAGAGGAACTGAATTACAAAACAGAACAGGGTCTCAAATTTAGAAACCCAACTTATGCTTGCTTAAGGGGAAAGGTGAGTTGGGGTGCTGCATAAAACCAGAGATTGAAATGAGCACAGATAAAGTTCCTTAAGCCAAATATGGAATAGACAAGAGCTACTCCTTGCTCAACGAAATGGACTCAACACCCCATATTAAATGCCTAAGAGTGTACCTGACTAGGAAGTATCTTAAAACCTATGGATTGCTATGTCTCTGAAAGAGAATCAAGCGTGTGTACAGGGGCATAAACGCAGCAGTGATAGGATTGGAGAAGTTCAGTGAGCAAATGAAGACCCTTTGAAGTCATATTGCATGGTACCCATTCCACGGGTCTCAACTCTCCAGGTTTAAGGGATTCTTCCTTCAGCTAAAACATGCATGTGGAACCCAGAGTATGATCAACCGTGTGATCGGGAGACGTGTTCCAATATGTGTCAGTTTTCGTCCCCTGGTACTCGGGTGCAACATTCCAGACGCTTTACTAACACTCTCCCGACTTGGAGAGTCAGTGCCTTTAACCTCCTGTTTGGCCCAGTTTGCAATTTCTGCGGAAGATGAACAGGAATAGGGAGAACCAATGACAGACCAAATGGAAGGGTCTGGACGGGCAAATTTAACTCTCATTTCCCACCAGGAAGAGGAATTAACCAAAGGCTCAGCGTGCCGTGCCGGAACCAGATTAGGGCCTGAAGCCATCCTGCGGTGTTGCGGCCAGCTCACGAGAAAGCGAGTTGAAGAAAGGAGCTCAGGGGCACTGTAATTCACAAAACTGCAGAGTTATAAATGACAGCTATCGTCCAAAAATATACTGAAGTAAGGCTGCCAAGAGGACTTGAAAGCGGGGCAGAATTGCAGGAAACCGGTTTCAGGAGGTAGACTGGAATTGCATTTAAAGCATAGGAAAAGAGGCAGAACGTCCACAATGATGCACTTGGCCAAAAAGGGCGTATGCGTTTTTTCCTGAATATATTCAGGAAAAAACGCATACGCCCTTTTTGGCCAACCAAGCAAGCTTGCAAAGGAAATCTACACTACAATGAAATCTCACTTCCCCCCGGTCAAGAGGGCCATCTGAAAAAAGTGTAAACTCCAGAAAGGCAGGACAGGCCATGGAGAACTGGGAGCCTTGTTATGCTGATGGGCGGGATGTAAATTGACAACAGCCACTCGGGAGAAGTGTATGGTGTTTCCTGAAACATCTAAAAAACAAAGCAACAGAGCCTAGGACACTTCCACTTATGGTCCTATAGCTTAGGGAAATTAAAATCAAAAAGACACAGCCACCCCAAAAGTTGGGACGGCTCTGTTTACAAGAACCTGGTTTACGGTACAAGTTCAATATCGCAGAAAGTGAAAAATGGATAAAGAAGTTGTGGTACTTACGTACAATGCAACATCACTCAGCAATGAAATCTATGTCATCAGGCCCGTAGCAGCATAATGAGTGGATTCAGGTATGATGATTCTAACTGAAATAAGTCACACAGAAAAAGAAACATCATAAGATATCAGTAATACACGGAATGTAAACTTGGCTACAGAGGAACTGAATTACAAAACAGAACAGGGTCTCAAATTTAGAACCCCAACTTATGCTTGCTTAAGGGGAAAGGTGAGTTGGCGTGCTGCATAAAACCAGAGATTGAAATGAGCACAGATAAAGTTCCTTAAGCCAAATATGGAATAGTCAAGAGCTACTCCTTGCTCAAGGAAATGGACTCAACACCCCATATTAAACGCCTAAGAATGTACCTTACTAGGAAGTATCTTAAAACCTATGGATTGCTATGTCTCCGAAAGAGAATCAAGCGTGTGTACAGGGGCATAAACGCAGCAGTGATAGGACTGGAGAGGTTCGGTGAGCAAATGAAGACCCTTTGAAGTCATATTGCATGGTACCCATTCCACGGGTCTCAACTCTCCAGGTTTAAGGTATTCTTCCTTCAGCTAAAACATGCATGTGGAACCCAGAGTATGATCAACCGTGTGATCGGGAGACGGGTTCCAATATGTGTCAGTTTTCGTCCCCTGGTACTCGGGTGCAACATTCCAGACGCTTTACTAACACTCTCCCGACTTGGAGAGTCAGTGCCTTTAACCTCCTGTTTGGCCCAGTTTGCAATTTCTGCGGAAGATGAACAGGAATAGGGAGAACCAATGACAGACCAAATGGAAGGGTCTGGACGGGCAAATTTAACTCTCATTTCCCACCAGGAAGAGGAATTAACCAAAGGCTCAGCGTGCCGTGCCGGAACCAGATTAGGGCCTGAAGCAATCCTGCAGTGTTGCAGACAGCTCACGAGAAAGCGAGTTGAAGAAAGGAGCTCAGGGGCACTGTAATTCACAAACCTGCAGAGTTATAAATGACAGCTATCGTCCAAAAATATACTGAAGTAAGGCTGCCAAGAGGACTTGAAAGCGGGGCAGAATTGCAGGAAACCGATTTCAGGAGGTAGACTGGAATTGCATTTAAAGCATAGGAAAAGAGGCAGAACGTCCACAATGATGCACTTGGCCAAAAAGGGCGTATGCGTTTTTTCCTGAATATATTCAGGAAAAAACGCATACGCCCTTTTTGGCCAACCAAGCAAGCTTGCAAAGGAAATCTGCACTACAATGAAGTCTCACTTCCCCCCGGTCAAAAGGGCCATCTGAAAAAAGTGTAAACTCCAGAAAGGCAGGACAGGCCATGGAGAACTGGGAGCCTTGTTATGCTGATGGGCGGGATGTAAATTGCCAACAGCCACTCGGGAGAAGTGTATGGTGTTTCCTGAACCATCTAAAAAACAAAGCAACAGAGCCTAGGGCACTTCCACTTATGGTCCTATAGCTTAGGGAAATTAAAATCAAAAAGACACAGCCACCCCAAAAGTTGGGACGGCTCTGTTTACAAGAACCTGGTTTACGGTACAAGTTCAATATCGCAGAAAGTGAAAAATGGATAAAGAAGTTGTGGTACTTACGTACAATGCAGTATCACTCAGCAATGAAATCTATGTCATCAGGCCCGTAGCAGCATAATGAGTGGATTCAGGTATGATGATTCTAACTGAAATAAGTCACACAGAAAAAGAAACATCATAAGATATCACTAATACACGGAATGTAAACTTGGCTACAGAGGAACTGAATTACAAAACAGAACAGGGTCTCAAATTTAGAAACCCAACTTATGCTTGCTTAAGGGGAAAGGTGAGTTGGGGTGCTGCATAAAACCAGAGATTGAAATGAGCACAGATAAAGTTCCTTAAGCCAAATATGGAATAGACAAGAGCTACTCCTTGCTCAACGAAATGGACTCAACACCCCATATTAAATGCCTAAGAGTGTACCTGACTAGGAAGTATCTTAAAACCTATGGATTGCTATGTCTCTGAAAGAGAATCAAGCGTGTGTACAGGGGCATAAACGCAGCAGTGATAGGATTGGAGAAGTTCAGTGAGCAAATGAAGACCCTTTGAAGTCACATTGCATGGTACCCATTCCACGGGTCTCAACTCTCCAGGTTTAAGGGATTCTTCCTTCAGCTAAAACATGCATGTGGAACCCAGAGTATGATCAACCGTGTGATCGGGAGACGTGTTCCAATATGTGTCAGTTTTCGTCCCCTGGTACTCGGGTGCAACATTCCAGACGCTTTACTAACACTCTCCCGACTTGGAGAGTCAGTGCCTTTAACCTCCTGTTTGGCCCAGTTTGCAATTTCTGCGGAAGATGAACAGGAATAGGGAGAACCAATGACAGACCAAATGGAAGGGTCTGGACGGGCAAATTTAACTCTCATTTCCCACCAGGAAGAGGAATTAACCAAAGGCTCAGCGTGCCGTGCCGGAACCAGATTAGGGCCTGAAGCCATCCTGCGGTGTTGCGGCCAGCTCACGAGAAAGCGAGTTGAAGAAAGGAGCTCAGGGGCACTGTAATTCACAAAACTGCAGAGTTATAAATGACAGCTATCGTCCAAAAATATACTGAAGTAAGGCTGCCAAGAGGACTTGAAAGCGGGGCAGAATTGCAGGAAACCGGTTTCAGGAGGTAGACTGGAATTGCATTTAAAGCATAGGAAAAGAGGCAGAACGTCCACAATGATGCACTTGGCCAAAAAGGGCGTATGCGTTTTTTCCTGAATATATTCAGGAAAAAACGCATACGCCCTTTTTGGCCAACCAAGCAAGCATGCAAAGGAAATCTACACTACAATGAAGTCTCACTTCCCCCCGGTCAAGAGGGCCATCTGAAAAAAGTGTAAACTCCAGAAAGGCAGGACAGGCCATGGAGAACTGGGAGCCTTGTTATGCTGATGGGCGGGATGTAAATTGACAACAGCCACTCGGGAGAAGTGTATGGTGTTTCCTGAAACATCTAAAAAACAAAGCAACAGAGCCTAGGACACTTCCACTTATGGTCCTATAGCTTAGGGAAATTAAAATCAAAAAGACACAGCCACCCCAAAAGTTGGGACGGCTCTGTTTACAAGAACCTGGTTTACGGTACAAGTTCAATATCGCAGAAAGTGAAAAATGGATAAAGAAGTTGTGGTACTTACGTACAATGCAACATCACTCAGCAATGAAATCTATGTCATCAGGCCCGTAGCAGCATAATGAGTGGATTCAGGTATGATGATTCTAACTGAAATAAGTGACACAGAAAAAGAAACATCATAAGATATCAGTAATACACGGAATGTAAACTTGGCTACACAGGAACTGAATTACAAAACAGAACAGGGTCTCAAATTTAGAAACCCATCTTATGCTTGCTTAAGGGGAAAGGTGAGTTGGGGTGCTGCATAAAACTAGAGATTGAAATGAGCACAGATAAAGTTCCTTAAGCCAAATATGGAATAGACAAGAGCTACTCCTTGCTCAAGAAAATGGACTCAACACCCCATATTAAACGCCTAAGAATGTACCTGACTAGGAAGTATCTTAAAACCGATGGATTGCTATGTCTCCGAAAGAGAATCAAGCGTGTGTACAGGGGCATAAACGCAGCAGTGATAGGACTGGAGAGGTTCGGTGAGCAAATGAAGACCCTTTGAAGTCATATTACATGGTACCCATTCCACGGGTCTCAACTCTGCAGGTTTAAGGTATTCTTCCTTCAGCTAAAACATGCATGTGGAACCCAGAGTATGATCAACCGTGTGATCGGGAGACGTGTTCCAATATGTGTCAGTTTTCGTCCCCTGGTACTCGGGTGCAACATTCCACACGCTTTACTAACACTCTCCCGACTTGGAGAGTCAGTGCCTTTAACCTCCTGTTTGGCCCAGTTTGCAATTTCTGCGGAAGATGAACAGGAATAGGGAGAACCAATGACAGACCACATGGAAGGGTCTGGACGGGCAAATTTAACTCTCATTTCCCACCAGGAAGAGGAATTAACCAAAGGCTCAGCGTGCCGTGCCGGAACCAGATTAGGGCGTGAAGCCATCCTGCGGTGTTGCGGCCAGCTCACGAGAAAGCGAGTTGAAGAAAGGAGCTCAGGGGCACTGTAATTCACAAAACTGCAGAGTTATAAATGACAGCTATCGTCCAAAAATATACTGAAGTAAGGCTGCCAAGAGGACTTGAAAGCGGGGCAGAATTGCAGGAAACCGATTTCAGGAGGTAGACTGGAATTGCATTTAAAGCATAGGAAAAGAGGCAGAACGTCCACAATGATGCACTTGGCCAAAAAGGGCGTATGCGTTTTTTCCTGAATATATTCAGGAAAAAACGCATATGCCCTTTTTGGCCAACCAAGCAATCTTGCAAAGGAAATCTACACTACAATGAAGTCTCACTTCCCCCCGGTCAAAAGGGCCATCTGAAAAAAGTGTAAACTCCAGAAAGGCAGGACAGGCCATGGAGAACTGGGAGCCTTGTTATGCTGATGGGCGGGATGTAAATTGCCAACAGCCACTCGGGAGAAGTGTATGGTGTTTCCTGAAACATCTAAAAAACAAAGCAACAGAGCCTAGGGCACTTCCACTTATGGTCCTATAGCTTAGGGAAATTAAAATCAAAAAGACACAGCCACCCCAAAAGTTGGGACGGCTCTGTTTACAAGAACCTGGTTTACGGTACAAGTTCAATATCGCAGAAAGTGAAAAATGGATAAAGAAGTTGTGGTACTTACGTACAATGCAGTATCACTCAGCAATGAAATCTATGTCATCAGGCCCGTAGCAGCATAATGAGTGGATTCAGGTATGATGATTCTAACTGAAATAAGTCACACAGAAAAAGAAACATCATAAGATATCAGTAATACACGGAATGTAAACTTGGCTACAGAGGAACTGAATTACAAAACAGAACAGGGTCTCAAATTTAGAAACCCAACTTATGCTTGCTTAAGGGGAAAGGTGAGTTGGGGTGCTGCATAAAACCAGAGATTGAAATGAGCACAGATAAAGTTCCTTAAGCTAAATATGGAATAGACAAGAGCTACTCCTTGCTCAAGGAAATGGACTCAACACCCCATATTAAACGCCTAAGAATGTACCTGACTAGGAAGTATCTTAAAACCTATGGATTGCTATGTCTCCGAAAGAGAATCAAGCGTGTGTACAGGGGCATAAACGCAGCAGTGATAGGACTGGAGAGGTTCGGTGAGCAAATGAAGACCCTTTGAAGTCATATTGCATGGTACCCATTCCACGGGTCTCAACTCTCCAGGTTTAAGGGATTCTTCCTTCAGCTAAAACATGCATGTGGAACCCAGAGTATGATCAACCGTGTGATAGGGAGACGGGTTCCAATATGTGTCAGTTTTCGTCCCCTGGTACTCGGGTGCAACATTCCAGACGCTTTACTAACACTCTCCCGACTTGGAGAGTCAGTGCCTTTAACCTCCTGTTTGGCCCAGTTTGCAATTTCTGCGGAAGATGAACAGGAATAGGGAGAACCAATGACAGACCAAATGGAAGGGTCTGGACGGGCAAATTTAACTCTCATTTCCCACCAGGAAGAGGAATTAACCAAAGGCTCAGCGTGCCGTGCCGGAACCAGATTAGGGCCTGAAGCAATCCTGCAGTGTTGCAGACAGCTCACGAGAAAGCGAGTTGAAGAAAGGAGCTCAGGGGCACTGTAATTCACAAACCTGCAGAGTTATAAATGACAGCTATCGTCCAAAAATATACTGAAGTAAGGCTGCCAAGAGGACTTGAAAGCGGGGCAGAATTGCAGGAAACCGATTTCAGGAGGTAGACTGGAATTGCATTTAAAGCATAGGAAAAGAGGCAGAACGTCCACAATGATGCACTTGGCCAAAAAGGGCGTATGCGTTTTTTCCTGAATATATTCAGGAAAAAACGCATACGCCCTTTTTGGCCAACCAAGCAAGCTTGCAAAGGAAATCTGCACTACAATGAAGTCTCACTTCCCCCCGGTCAAAAGGGCCATCTGAAAAAAGTGTAAAATCCAGAAAGGCAGGACAGGCCATGGAGAACTGGGAGCCTTTTTATGCTGATGGGCGGGATGTAAATTGCCAACAGCCACTCGGGAGAAGTGTATGGTGTTTCCTGAAACATCTAAAAAACAAAGCAACAGAGCCTAGGGCACTTCCACTTATGGTCCTATAGCTTAGGGAAATTAAAATCAAAAAGACACAGCCACCCCAAAAGTTGGGACGGCTCTGTTTACAAGAACCTGGTTTACGGTACAAGTTCAATATCGCAGAAAGTGAAAAATGGATAAAGAAGTTGTGGTACTTACGTACAATACAATATCACTCAGGAATGAAATCTATGTCATCAGGGCCGTAGCAGCATAATGAGTGGACTAAGTACGATGAATCTAACTGAAATAAGTCACACAGAAAAAGAAACATCATAAGGTATGACTAATACACGGAATGTAAACTTGGGTACACAGGAACTGAATTCCAAAACAGAACAGGGTCTCAAATTTAGAAAACCAACTTATGCTTGCTTAAGGGGAAAGGTGAGTTGGCGTGCTGCATAAAACCAGAGATTGAAATGAGCACAGATAAAGTTCCTTAAGCCAAATATGGAACAGACAAGAGTTACTCCTTGCTCAACGAAATGGACTCAACACCCCATATTAAACGCCTAAGAATGTACCTGACTAGGAAGTATCTTAAAACCTATGGATTGCTATGTCTCCAAAAGAGAATCAAGCGTGTGTACAGGGGCATAAACGCAACAGTGATAGGACTGGAGAGGTTCGGTGAGCAAATGAAGACCCTTTGAAGTCATATTGCATGGTACCCATTCCACGGGTCTCAACTCTCCAGGTTTAAGGTATTCTTCCTTCAGCTAAAACATGCATGTGGAACCCAGAGTATGATCAACTGTGTGATCGGGAGACGTGATCCAATATGTGTCAGTTTTCGTCCCCTGGTACTCGGGTGCAACATTCCAGACTCTTTACTAACACTCTCCCGACGTAGAGAGTCAGTGCCTTTAACCTCCTGTTTGGCCCAGTTTGCAATTTCTGCGGAAGATGAACAGGAATAGGGAGAACCAATGAGAGACTAGCTGGAGGTGTCTGGACGGGCAAATTTGACTCTCATTTCCCACCAGGAAGAGGAATTAACCAAAGGCTCAGCGTGCCGTGCCGGAACAAGATTAGGGCCTGAAGCAATCCTGCGGTGTTGCGGCCAGCTCACGAGAAAGCGAGTTGAAGAAAGGAGCTCAGGGGCACTGTAATTCACAAACCTGCAGAGTTATAAATGACAGCAATCGTCCAAAAATATACTGAATTAAGGCTGACAAGAGGACTTGAAAGCGGGGCAGAATTGCAGGAAACCGATTTCAGGAGGTAGACTGGAATTGCATTTAAAGCATAGGAAAAGAGGCAGAACGTCCACAATGATGCACTTGGCCAAAAAGGGCGTATGCGTTTTTTCCTGAATATATTCAGGAAAAAACGCATACGCCCTTTTTGGCCAACCAAGCAAGCTTGCAAAGGAAATCTACACTACAATGAAGTCTCACTTCCCCCCGGTCAAGAGGGCCATCTGAAAAAAGTGTAAACTCCAGAAAGGCAGGACAGGCCATGGAGAACTGGGCGCCTTGTTATGCTGATGGGCGTGATGTAAATTGACAACAGCCACTCGGGAGAAGTGTATGGTGTTTCCTGAAACATCTAAAAAACAAAGCAACAGAGCCTAGGGCACTTCCACTTATGGTCCTATAGCTTAGGGAAATTAAAATCAAAAAGACACAGCCACCCCAAAAGTTGGGACGGCTCTGTTTACAAGAACCTGGTTTACGGTACAAGTTCAATATCGCAGAAAGTGAAAAATGGATAAAGAAGTTGTGGTACTTACGTACAATGCAACATCACTCAGCAATGAAATCTATGTCATCAGGCCCGTAGCAGCATAATGAATGGATTCAGGTATGATGATTCTAACTGAAATAAGTGACACAGAAAAAGAAACATCATAAGATATCAGTAATACACGGAATGTAAACTTGCCTACACAGGAACTGAATTACAAAACAGAACAGGGTCTCAAATTTAGAAACCCATCTTATGCTTGCTTAAGGGGAAAGGTGAGTTGGGGTGCTGCATAAAACTAGAGATTGAAATGAGCACAGATAAAGTTCCTTAAGCCAAATATGGAATAGACAAGAGCTACTCCTTGCTCAAGGAAATGGACTCAACACCCCATATTAAACGCCTAAGAATGTACCTGACTAGGAAGTATCTTAAAACCTATGGATTGCTATGTCTCCGAAAGAGAATCAAGCGTGTGTACAGGGGCATAAACGCAGCAGTGATAGGACTGGAGAGGTTCGGTGAGCAAATGAAGACCCTTTGAAGTCATATTACATGGTACCCATTCCACGGGTCTCAACTCTGCAGGTTTAAGGTATTCTTCCTTCAGCTAAAACATGCATGTGGAACCCAGAGTATGATCAACCGTGTGATCGGGAGACGTGTTCCAATATGTGTCAGTTTTCGTCCCCTGGTACTCGGGTGCAACATTCCACACGCTTTACTAACACTCTCCCGACTTGGAGAGTCAGTGCCTTTAACCTCCTGTTTGGCCCAGTTTGCAATTTCTGCGGAAGATGAACAGGAATAGGGAGAACCAATGACAGACCAAATGGAAGGGTCTGGACGGGCAAATTTAACTCTCATTTCCCACCAGGAAGAGGAATTAACCAAAGGCTCAGCGTGCCGTGCCGGAACCAGATTAGGGCCTGAAGCCATCCTGCGGTGTTGCGGCCAGCTCACGAGAAAGCGAGTTGAAGAAAGGAGCTCAGGGGCACTGTAATTCACAAACCTGCAGAGTTATAAATGACAGCTATCGTCCAAAAATATACTGAAGTAAGGCTGCCAAGAGGACTTGAAAGCGGGGCAGAATTGCAGGAAACCGATTTCAGGAGGTAGACTGGAATTGCATTTAAAGCATAGGAAAAGAGGCAGAACGTCCACAATGATGCACTTGGCCAAAAAGGGCATATGCGTTTTTTCCTGAATATATTCAGGAAAAAACGCATATGCCCTTTTTGGCCAACCAAGCAATCTTGCAAAGGAAATCTACACTACAATGAAGTCTCACTTCCCCCCGGTCAAAAGGGCCATCTGAAAAAAGTGTAAACTCCAGAAAGGCAGGACAGGCCATGGAGAACTGGGAGCCTTGTTATGCTGATGGGCGGGATGTAAATTGCCAACAGCCACTCGGAGAAGTGTATGGTGTTTCCTGAAACATCTAAAAAACAAAGCAACAGAGCCTAGGGCACTTCCACTTATGGTCCTATAGCTTAGGGAAATTAAAATCAAAAAGACACAGCCACCCCAAAAGTTGGGACGGCTCTGTTTACAAGAACCTGGTTTACGGTACAAGTTCAATATCGCAGAAAGTGAAAAATGGATAAAGAAGTTGTGGTACTTACGTACAATGCAACATCACTCAGCAATGAAATCTATGTCATCAGGCCCGTAGCAGCATAATGAGTGGATTCAGGTATGATGATTCTAACTGAAATAAGTCACACAGAAAAAGAAACATCATAAGATATCAGTAATACACGGAATGTAAACTTGGCTACACAGGAACTGAATTACAAAACAGAACAGGGTCTCAAATTTAGAAACCCAACTTATGCTTGCTTAAGGGGAAAGGTGAGTTGGCGTGCTGCATAAAACCAGAGATTGAAATGAGCACAGGTAAAGTTCCTTAAGCCAAATATGGAATAGACAAGAGCTACTCCTTGCTCAAGGAAATGGACTCAACACCCCATATTAAACGCCTAAGAATGTACCTGACTAGGAAGTATCTTAAAACCTATGGATTGCTATGTCTCCGAAAGAGAATCAAGCGTGTGTACAGGGGCATAAACGCAGCAGTGATAGGACTGGAGAGGTTCGGTGAGCAAATGAAGACCCTTTGAAGTCATATTGCATGGTACCCATTCCACGGGTCTCAACTCTCCAGGTTTAAGGTATTCTTCCTTCAGCTAAAACATGCATGTGGAACCCAGAGTATGATCAACCGTGTGATCGGGAGACGTGTTCCAATATGTGTCAGTTTTCGTCCCCTGGTACTCGGGTGCAACATTCCAGACGCTTTACTAACACTCTCCCGACTTGGAGAGTCAGTGCCTTTAACCTCCTGTTTGGCCCAGTTTGCAATTTCTGCGGAAGATGAACAGGAATAGGGAGAACCAATGACAGACCAAATGGAAGGGTCTGGACGGGCAAATTTAACTCTCATTTCGCACCAGGAAGAGGAATTAACCAAAGGCTCAGCGTGCCGTGCCGGAACCAGATTAGGGCCTGAAGCCATCTTGTGGTGTTGCGGCCAGCTCACGAGAAAGCGAGTTGAAGAAAGGAGCTCAGGGGCACTGTAATTCACAAACCTGCAGAGTTATAAATGACAGCTATCGTCCAAAAATATACTGAAGTAAGGCTGCCAAGAGGACTTGAAAGCGGGGCAGAATTGCAGGAAACCGATTTCAGGAGGTAGACTGGAATTGCATTTAAAGCATAGGAAAAGAGGCAGAACGTCCACAATGATGCACTTGGCCAAAAAGGGCGTATGCGTGTTTTCTGAATATATTCAGGAAAAAACGCATACGCCCTTTTTGGCCAACCAAGCAAGCTTGCAAAGGAAATCTGCACTACAATGAAGTCTCACTTCCCCCCGGTCAAAAGGGCCATCTGAAAAAAGTGTAAACTCCAGAAAGGCAGGACAGGCCATGGAGAACTGGGAGCCTTGTTATGCTGATGGGCGGGATGTAAATTGCCAACAGCCACTCGGGAGAAGTGTATGGTGTTTCCTGAAACATCTAAAAAACAAAGCAACAGAGCCTAGGGCACTTCCACTTATGGTCCTATAGCTTAGGGAAATTAAAATCAAAAAGACACAGCCACCCCAAAAGTTGGGACGGCTCTGTTTACAAGAACCTGGTTTACGGTACAAGTTCAATATCGCAGAAAGTGAAAAATGGATAAAGAAGTTGTGGTACTTACGTACAATGCAATATCACTCAGCAAGGAAATCTATGTCATCAGGCCCGTAGCAGCATAATGAGTGGATTCAGGTATGATGATTCTAACTGAAATAAGTCTCACAGAAAAAGAAACATCATAAGATATCACTAATACACGGAATGTAAACTTGGCTACACAGGAACTGAATTACAAAACAGAACAGGGTCTCAAATTTAGAAACCCAACTTATGCTTGCTTAAGGGGAAAGGTGAGTTGGCGTGCTGCATAAAACCAGAGATTGAAATGAGCACAGATAAAGTTCCTTAAGCCAAATATGGAATAGACAAGAGCTACTCCTTGCTCAACGAAATGGACTCAACACCCCATATTAAATGCCTAAGAGTGTACCTGACTAGGAAGTATCTTAAAACCTATGGATTGCTATGTCTCCGAAAGAGAATCAAGCGTGTGTACAGGGGCATAAACGCAGCAGTGATAGGATTGGAGAAGTTCGGTGAACAAATAAAGACCCTTTGAAGTCATATTGCATGGTACCCATTCCACGGGTCTCAACTCTCCAGGTTTAAGGTATTCTTCCTTCAGCTAAAACATGCATGTGGAACCCAGAGTATGATCAACCGTGTGATCGGGAGACGTGTTCCAATATGTGTCAGTTTTCGTCCCCTGGTACTCGGGTGCAACATTCCAGACGCTTTACTAACACTCTCCCGACTTGGAGAGTCAGTGCCTTTAACCTCCTCTTTGGCCCAGTTTGCAATTTCTGCGGAAGATGAACAGGAATAGGGAGAACCAATGACAGACTAGCTGGAGGTGTCTGGACGGGCAAATTTAACTCTCATTTCCCACCAGGAAGAGGAATTAACCAAAGGCTCAGCGTGCCGTGCCGGAACCAGATTAGGGCCTGAAGCCATCCTGCGCTGTTGCGGCCAGCTCACGAGAAAGCGAGTTGAAGAAAGGAGCTCAGGGGCACTGTAATTCACAAAACTGCAGAGTTATAAATGACAGCTATCGTCCAAAAATATACTGAAGTAAGGCTGCCAAGAGGACTTGAAAGCGGGGCAGAATTGCAGGAAACCGATTTCAGGAGGTAGACTGGAATTGCATTTAAAGCATAGGAAAAGAGGCAGAACGTCCACAATGATGCACTTGGCCAAAAAGGGCGTATGCGTTTTTTCCTGAATATATTCAGGAAAAAACGCATACGCCCTTTTTGGCCAACCAAGCAAGCTTGCAAAGGAAATCTACACTACAATGAAGTCTCACTTCCCCCCGGTCAAAAGGGCCATCTGAAAAAAGTGTAAAATCCAGAAAGGCAGGACAGGCCATGGAGAACTGGGAGCCTTGTTATGCTGATGGGCGGGATGTAAATTGCCAACAGCCACTCGGGAGAAGTGTATGGTGTTTCCTTAAACATCTAAAAAACAAAGCAACAGAGCCTAGGGCACTTCCACTTATGGTTCTATAGCTTAGGGAAATTAAAATCAAAAAGACACAGCCACCCCAAAGGTTGGGACGGCTCTGTTTACAAGAACCTGGTTTACGGTACAAGTTCAATATCGCAGAAAGTGAAAAATGGATAAAGAAGTTGTGGTACTTACGTACAATGCAACGTCACTCAGCAATGAAATCTATGTCATCAGGCCCGTAGCAGCATAATGAGTGGATTCAGGTATGATGATTCTAACTGAAATAAGTCACACAGAAAAAGAAACATCATAAGATATCAGTAATACACGGAATGTAAACTTGGCTACACAGGAACTGAATTACAAAACAGAACAGGGTCTCAAATTTAGAAACCCAACTTATGCTTGCTTAAGGGGAAAGGTGAGTTGGCGTGCTGCATAAAACCAGAGATTGAAATGAGCACAGGTAAAGTTCCTTAAGCCAAATATGGAATAGACAAGAGCTACTCCTTGCTCAAGGAAATGGACTCAACACCCCATATTAAACGCCTAAGAATGTACCTGACTAGGAAGTATCTTAAAACCTATGGATTGCTGTGTCTCCGAAAGAGAATCAAGCGTGTGTACAGGGGCATAAACGCAGCAGTGATAGGACTGGAGAGGTTCGGTGAGCAAATGAAGACCCTTTGAAGTCATATTGCATGGTACCCATTCCACGGTTCTCAACTCTCCAGGTTTAAGGTATTCTTCCTTCAGCTAAAACATGCATGTGGAACCCAGAGTATGATCAACCGTGTGATCGGGAGACGTGTTCCAATATGTGTCAGTTTTCGTCCCCTGGTACTCGGGTGTAACATTCCAGATGATTTACTAACACTCTCCCGACTTGGAGAGTCAGTGCCTTTAACCTCCTGTTTGGCCCAGTTTGCAATTTCTGTGGAAGATGAACAGGATTAGGGAGAACCAATGAGAGACTAGCTGGAGGTGTCTGGACGGGCAAATTTAACTCTCATTTCCCACCAGGAAGAGGAATTAACCAAAGGCTCAGCGTGCCGTGCCGGAACCAGATTAGGGCCTGAAGCAATCCTGCGGTGTTGCGGCCAGCTCACGAGAAAGCGAGTTGAAGAAAGGAGCTCAGGGGCACTGTAATTCACAAACCTGCAGAGTTATAAATGACAGCTATCGTCCAAAAATATACTGAAGTAAGGCTGCCAAGAGGACTTGAAAGCGGGGCAGAATTGCAGGAAACCGATTTCAGGAGGTAGACTGCAATTGCATTTAAAGCATAGGAAAAGAGGCAGAACGTCCACAATGATGCACTTGGCCAAAAAGGGTGTATGCGTTTTTTCCTGAATATATTCAAGAAAAAACGCATACGCACTTTTTGGCCAACCAAGCAAGCTTGCAAAGGAAATCTGCACTACAATGAAGTCTCACTTCCCCCCGGTCAAAAGGGCCATCTGAAAAAAGTGTAAAATCCAGAAAGGCAGGACAGGCCATGGAGAAATGGGAGCCTTGTTATGCTGATGGGCGGGATGTAAATTGCCAACAGCCACTCGGGGGAAGTGTATGGTGTTTCCTGAAACATCTAAAAAACAAAGCAACAGAGCCTAGGGCACTTCCACTTATGGTCCTATAGCTTAGGGAAATTAAAATCAAAAAGACACAGCCACCCCAAAAGTTGGGACGGCTCTGTTTACAAGAACCTGGTTTACGGTACAAGTTCAATATCGCAGAAAGTGAAAAATGGATAAAGAAGTTGTGGTACTTACGTACAATGCAATATCACTCAGCAAGGAAATCTATGTCATCAGGCCCATAGCAGCATAATGAGTGGATTCAGGTATGATGATTCTAACTGAAATAAGTCACACAGAAAAAGAAACATCATAAGATATCACTAATACACGGAATGTAAACTTGGCTACACAGGAACTGAATTACAAAACAGAACAGGGTCTCAAATTTAGGAACCCAACTTATGCTTGCTTAAGGGGAAAGGTGAGTTGGCGTGCTGCATAAAACCAGAGATTGAAATGAGCACAGATAAAGTTCCTTAAGCCAAATATGGAATAGACAAGAGCTACTCCTTGCTCAACGAAATGGACTCAACACCCCATATTAAACGCCTAAGAATGTACCTGACTAGGAAGTATCTTAAAACCTATGGATTGCTATGTCTCCGAAAGAGAATCAAGCGTGTGTGCAGGGGCATAGACGCAGCAGTGATAGGATTGGAGAAGTTCGGTGAGCAAATGAAGACCCTTTGAAGTCATATTGCATGGTACCCATTCCACGGGTCTCAACTCTCCAGGTTTAAGGTATTCTTCCTTCAGCTAAAACATGCATGTGGAACCCAGAGTATGATCAACCATGTGATCGGGAGCCGTGTTCCAATATGTCTGAGTTTTCGTCCCCTGGTACTCGGGTGCAACATTCCAGACGCTTTACTAACACTCTCCCGACTTGGAGAGTCAGTGCCTTTAACCTCCTGTTTGGCCCAGTTTGCAATTTCTGCGGAAGATGAACAGGAATAGGGAGAACCAATGACAGACCAAATGGAAGGGTCTGGACGGGCAAATTTAACTCTCATTTCCCACCAGGAAGAGGAATTAACCAAAGGCTCAGCGTGCCGTGCCGGAACCAGATTAGGGCCTGAAGCCATCCTGCAGTGTTGCAGCCAGCTCACGACAAAGCGAGTTGAAGAAAGGAGCTCAGGGGCACTGTAATTCACAAACCTGCAGAGTTATAAATGACAGCTATCGTCCAAAAATATACTGAAGTAAGGCTGCCAAGAGGACTTGAAAGCGGGGCAGAATTGCAGGAAACTGATTTCAGGAGGTAGACTGGAATTGCATTTAAAGCATAGGAAAAGAGGCAGAACGTCCACAATGATGCACTTGGCCAAAAAGGGCATATGCGTTTTTTCCTGAATATATTGAAGAAAAAACGCATACGCCCTTTTTGGCCAACCAAGCAAGCTTGCAAAGGAAATCTGCACTACAATGAAGTCTCACTTCCCCCCGGTCAAAAGGGCCATCTGAAAAAAGTGTAAACTCCAGAAAGGCAGGACAGGCCATGGAGAACTGCGAGCCTTGTTATGCTGATGGGCGGGATGTAAATTGCCAACAGCCACTCGGGAGAAGTGTATGGTGTTTCCTGAAACATCTAAAAAACAAAGCAACAGAGCCTAGGGCACTTCCACTTATGGTCCTATAGCTTAGGGAAATTAAAATCAAAAAGACACAGCCACCCCAAAAGTTGGGACGGCTCTGTTTACAAGAACCTGGTTTACGGTACAAGTTCAATATCGCAGAAAGTGAAAAATGGATAAAGAAGTTGTGGTACTTACGTACAATGCAATATCACTCAGCAAGGAAATGTATGTCATCAGGCCCGTAGCAGCATAATGAGTGGATTCAGGTATGATGATTCTAACTGAAATAAGTCACACAGAAAAAGAAACATCATAAGATATCACTAATACACGGAATGTAAACTTGGCTACACAGGAACTGAATTACAAAACAGAACAGGGTCTCAAATTTAGAAACCCAACTTATGCTTGCTTAAGGGGAAAGGTGAGTTGGCGTGCTGCATAAAACCAGAGATTGAAATGAGCACAGATAAAGTTCCTTAAGCCAAATATGGAATAGACAAGAGCTACTACTTGCTCAACGAAATGAACTCAACAACCCATATTAAATGCCTAAGAGTGTACCTGACTAGGAAGTATCTTAAAACCTATGGATTGCTATGTCTCCAAAAGAGAATCAAGCGTGTGTACAGGGGCATAAACGCAGCAGTGATAGGACTGGAGAGGTTCGGTGAGCAAATGAAGACCCTTTGAAGTCATATTGCATGGTACCCATTCCACGGGTCTCAACTCTCCAGGTTTAAGGTATTCTTCCTTCAGCTAAAACATGCATGTGGAACCCAGAGTATGATCAACCATGTGATCGGGAGCCGTGTTCCAATATGTCTGAGTTTTCGTCCCCTGGTACTCGGGTGCAACATTCCAGACGCTTTACTAACACTCTCCCGACTTGGAGAGTCAGTGCCTTTAACCTCCTGTTTGGCCCAGTTTGCAATTTCTGCGGAAGATGAACAGGAATAGGGAGAACCAATGACAGACCAAATGGAAGGGTCTGGACGGGCAAATTTAACTCTCATTTCCCACCAGGAAGAGGAATTAACCAAAGGCTCAGCGTGCCGTGCCGGAACCAGATTTGGGCCTGAAGCCATCCTGCGGTGTTGCAGCCAGCTCACGACAAAGCGAGTTGAAGAAAGGAGCTCAGGGGCACTGTAATTCACAAACCTGCAGAGTTATAAATGACAGCTATCGTCCAAAAATATACTGAAGTAAGGCTGCCAAGAGGACTTGAAAGCGGGGCAGAATTGCAGGAAACCGATTTCAGGAGGTAGACTGGAATTGCATTTAAAGCATAGGAAAAGAGGCAGAACGTCCACAATGATGCACTTGGCCAAAAAGGGCGTATGCGTTTTTTCCTGAATATATTCAGGAAAAAACGCATACGCCCTTTTTGGCCAACCAAGCAAGCTTGCAAAGGAAATCTACACTACAATGAAGTCTCACTTCCCCCCGGTCAAAAGGGCCATCTGAAAAAAGTGTAAACTCCAGAAAGGCAGGACAGGCCATGGAGAACTGGGAGCCTTGTTATGCTGATGGGCGGGATGTAAATTGCCAACAGCCACTCGGGAGAAGTGTATGGTGTTTCCTGAAACATCTAGAAAACAAAGCAACAGAGCTTAGGGCACTTCCACTTATGGTCCTATAGCTTAGGGAAATTAAAATCAAAAAGACACAGCCACCCCAAAGGTTGGGACGGCTCTGTTTACAAGAACCTGGTTTACGGTACAAGTTCAATATCGCAGAAAGTGAAAAATGGATAAAGAAGTTGTGGTACTTACGTACAATGCAATATCACTCAGCAATGAAATCTATGTCATCAGGCCCGTAGCAGCATAATGAGTGGATTCAGGTATGATGATTCTAACTGAAATAAGTCACACAGAAAAAGAAACATCATAAGATATCACTAATACACGGAATGTAAACTTGGCTACACAGGAACTGAATTACAAAACAGAACAGGGTCTCAAATTTAGAAACCCAACTTATGCTTGCTTAAGGGGAAAGGTGAGTTGGGGTGCTGCATAAAACCAGAGATTGAAATGAGCACAGATAAAGTTCCTTAAGCCAAATATGGAATAGACAAGAGCTACTCCTTGCTCAAGGAAATGGACTCAACACCCCATATTAAACGCCAAAGAATGTACCTGACTAGGAAGTATCTTAAAACCTATGGATTGCTATGTCTCCGAAAGAGAATCAAGCGTGTGTACAGGGGCATAAACGCAGCAGTGATAGGACTGGAGAGGTTCGGTGAGCAAATGAAGACCCTTTGAAGTCATATTGCATGGTACCCATTCCACGGGTCTCAACTCTCCAGGTTTAAGGTATTCTTCCTTCAGCTAAAACATGCATGTGGAACCCAGAGTATGATCAACCGTGTGATCGGGAGACGTGTTCCAATATGTGTCAGTTTTCATCCCCTGGTACTCGGGTGCAACATTCCAGACGCTTTACTAACACTCTCCCGACTTGGAGAGTCAGTGCCTTTAACCTCCTGTTTGGCCCAGTTTGCAATTTCTGCGGAAGATGAACAGGAATAGGGAGAACCAATGACAGACTAGATGGAAGGGTCTGGACGGGCAAATTTAACTCTCATTTCCCACCAGGAAGAGGAATTAACCAAAGGCTCAGCGTGCCGTGCCGGAACCAGATTAGGGCCTGAAGGAATCCTGCGGTGTTGCAGCCAGCTCACGAGAAAGCGAGTTGAAGAAAGGAGCTCAGGGGCACTGTAATTCACAAACCTGCAGAGTTATAAATGACAGCTATCGTCCAAAAATATACTGAAGTAAGGCTGCCAAGAGGACTTGAAAGCGGGGCAGAATTGCAGGAAACCGATTTCAGGAGGTAGACTGGAATTGCATTTAAAGCATAGGAAAAGAGGCAGAACGTCCACAATGATGCACTTGGCCAAAAAGGGCGTATGCGTTTTTTCCTGAATATATTCAGGAAAAAACGCATACGCCCTTTTTGGCCAACCAAGCAAGCTTGCAAAGGAAATCTGCACTACAATGAAGTCTCACTTCCCCCCGGTCAAAAGGGCCATCTGAAAAAAGTGTAAAATCCAGAAAGGCAGGACAGGCCATGGAGAACTGGGAGCCTTGTTATGCTGATGGGTGGGATGTAAATTGCCAACAGCCACTCGGGGGAAGTGTATGGTGTTTCCTGAAACATCTAAAAAACAAAGCAACAGAGCCTAGGGCACATCCACTTATGGTCCTATAGCTTAGGGAAATTAAAATCAAAAAGACACAGCCACCCCAAAAGTTGGGACGGCTCTGTTTACAAGAACCTGGTTTACGGTACAAGTTCAATATCACAGAAAGTGAAAAATGGATAAAGAAGTTGTGGTACTTACGTACAATGCAGTATCACTCAACAATGAAATCTATGTCATCAGGCCCGTAGCAGCATAATGAGTGGATTCAGGTACGACGATTCTAACTGAAATAAGTCACACAGAAAAAGAAACATCATAAGATATCACTAATACAAGGAATGTAAACTTGGCTACACAGGAACTGAATTACAAAACAGAACAGGGTCTCAAATTTAGAAAACCAACTTATGCTTGCTTAAGGGGAAAGGTGAGTTGGGGTGCTGCATAAAACCAGAGATTGAAATGAGCACAGATAAAGTTCCTTAAGCCAAATATGGAATAGACCAGAGCTACTCCTTGCTCAACGAAATGGACTCAACACCCCATATTAAATGCCTAAGAGTGTACCTGACTAGGAAGTATCTTAAAACCTATGGATTGCTATGTCTCCGAAAGAGAATCAAGCGTGTGTACAGGGGCATAAACGCAGCAGTGATAGGACTGGAGAGGTTCGGTGAGCAAATGAAGACCCTTTGAAGTCATATTGCATGGTACCCATTCCACGGGTCTCAACTCTCCAGGTTTAAGGTATTCTTCCTTCAGCTAAAACATGCATGTGGAACCCAGAGTATGATCAACCGTGTGATCGGGAGACGTGTTCCAATATGTGTCAGTTTTCGTCCCCTGGTACTCGGGTGCAACATTCCAGACGCTTTACTAACACTCTCCCGACTTGGAGAGTCAGTGCCTTTAACCTCCTCTTTGGCCCAGTTTGCAATTTCTGCGGAAGATGAACAGGAATAGGGAGTACCAATGAGAGACTAGCTGGAGGTTTCTGGACGGGCAAATTTAACTCTCATTTCCCACCAGGAAGAGGAATTAACCAAAGGCTCAGCGTGCCGTGCCGGAACCAGATTAGGGCCTGAAGCCATCCTGTGGTGTTGCGGCCAGCTCACGAGAAAGCGAGTTGAAGAAAGGAGCTCAGGGGCACTGTAATTCACAAACCTGCAGAGTTATAAATGACAGCTATCGTCCAAAAATATACTGAAGTAAGGCTGCCAAGAGGACTTGAAAGCGGGGCAGAATTGCAGGAAACCGATTTCAGGAGGTAGACTGGAATTGCATTTAAAGCATAGGAAAAGAGACAGAACGTCCACAATGATGCACTTGGCCAAAAAGGGCGTATGCGTTTTTTCCTGAATATATTCAGGAAAAAACGCATACGCCCTTTTTGGCCAACCAAGCAAGCTTGCAAATGAAATCTACACTACAATGAAGTCTCACTTCCCCCCGGTCAAAAGGGCCATCTGAAAAAAGTGTAAACTCCAGAAAGGCAGGACAGGCCATGGAGAACTGGGAACCTTGTTATGCTGATGGGCGGGATGTAAATTGCCAACAGCCACTCGGGAGAAGTGTATGGTGTTTCCTGAAACATCTAAAAAACAAAGCAACAGAGCCTAGGGCACTTCCACTTATGGTCCTATAGCTTAGGGAAATTAAAATCAAAAAGACACAGCCACCCCAAAGGTTGGGACGGCTCTCTTTACAAGAACCTGGTTTACGGTACAAGTTCAATATCGCAGAAAGTGAAAAATGGATAAAGAAGTTGTGGTACTTACGTACAATGCAGTATCACTCAGCAATGAAATCTATGTCATCAGGCCCGTAGCAGCATAATGAGTGGATTCAGGTACGATGATTCTAACTGAAATAAGTCACACAGAAAATGAAACATCATAAGATATCACTAATACACGGAATGTAAACTTGGCTACACAGGAACTGAATTACAAAACAGAACAGGGTCTCAAATTTAGAAAACAAACTTATGCTTGCTTAAGGGGAAAGGTGAGTTGGCATGCTGCATAAAACCAGAGATTGAAATGAGCACAGATAAAGTTCCTTAAGCCAAATATGGAATAGACCAGAGCTACTCCTTGCTCAACGAAATGGACTCAACACCCCATATTAAATGCATAAGAGTGTACCTGACTAGGAAGTATCTTAAAACCTATGGATTGCTATGTCTCCGAAAGAGAATCAAGCGTGTGTACAGGGGCATAAACGCAGCAGTGATAGGACTGGAGAGGTTCGGTGAGCAAATGAAGACCCTTTGAAGTCATATTGCATGGTACCCATTCCACGGGTCTCAACTCTCCAGGTTTAAGGTATTCTTCCTTCAGCTAAAACATGCATGTGGAACCCAGAGTATGATCAACCGTGTGATCGGGAGACGTGTTCCAATATGTGTCAGTTTTCGTCCCCTGGTACTCGGGTGCAACATTCCAGACACTTTACTAACACTCTCCTGACTTGGAGAGTCAGTGCCTTTAACCTCCTGTTTGGCCCAGTTTGCAATTTCTGCGGAAGATGAACAGGAATAGGGAGTACCAATGAGAGACTAGCTGGAGGTTTCTGAACGGGCAAATTTAACTCTCATTTCCCACCAGGAAGAGGAATTAACCAAAGGCTCAGCGTGCCGTGCCGGAACCAGATTAGGGCCTGAAGCCATCCTGTGGTGTTGCGGCCAGCTCACGAGAAAGCGAGTTGAAGAAAGGAGCTCAGGGGCACTGTAATTCACAAACCTGCAGAGTTATAAATGACAGCTATCGTCCAAAAATATACTGAAGTAAGGCTGCCAAGAGGACTTGAAAGCGGGGCAGAATTGCAGGAAACCGATTTCAGGAGGTAGACTGGAATTGCATTTAAAGCATAGGAAAAGAGGCAGAACGTCCACAATGATGCACTTGGCCAAAAAGGGTGTATGCGTTTTTTCCTGAATATATTCAGGAAAAAACGCATACGCCCTTTTTGGCCAACCAAGCAAGCTTGCAAAGGAAATCTACACTACAATGAAGTCTCACTTCCCCCCGGTCAAAAGGGCCATCTGAAAAAAGTGTAAACTCCAGAAAGGCAGGACAGGCCATGGAGAACTGGGAGCCTTGTTATGCTGATGGGCGGGATGTAAATTGCCAACAGCCACTCGGGAGAAGTGTATGGTGTTTCCTGAAACATCTAAAAAACAAAGCAACAGAGCCTAGGGCACTTCCACTTATGGTCCTATAGCTTAGGGAAATTAAAATCAAAAAGACACAGCCACCCCAAAGGTTGGGACGGCTCTCTTTACAAGAACCTGGTTTACGGTACAAGTTCAATATCGCAGAAAGTGAAAAATGGATAAAGAAGTTGTGGTACTTACGTACAATGCAGTATCACTCAGCAATGAAATCTATGTCATCAGGCCCGTAGCAGCATAATGAGTGGATTCAGGTACGATGATTCTAACTGAAATAAGTGACACAGAAAAAGAAACATCATAAGATATCACTAATACACGGAATGTAAACTTGGCTACACAGGAACTGAATTACAAAACAGAACAGGGTCTCAAATTTAGAAAACAAACTTATGCTTGCTTAAGGGGAAAGGCGAGTTGGGGTGCTGCATAAAACCAGAGATTGAAATGAGCACAGATAAAGTTCCTTAAGCCAAATATGGAATAGACCAGAGCTACTCCTTGCTCAACGAAATGGACTCAACACCCCATATTAAATGCCTAAGAGTGTACCTGACTAGGAAGTATCTTAAAACCTATGGATTGCTATGTCTCCGAAAGAGAATCAAGCGTGTGTACAGGGGCATAAACGCAGCAGTGATAGGACTGGAGAGGTTCGGTGAGCAAATGAAGACCCTTTGAAGTCATATTGCATGGTACCCATTCCACGGGTCTCAACTCTCCAGGTTTAAGGTATTCTTCCTTCAGCTAAAACATGCATGTGGAACCCAGAGTATGATCAACCGTGTGATCGGGAGACGTGTTCCAATATGTGTCAGTTTTCGTCCCCTGGTACTCGGGTGCAACATTCCAGACGCTTTACTAACACTCTCCCGACTTGGAGAGTCAGTGCCTTTAACCTCCTGTTTGGCCCAGTTTGCAATTTCTGCGGAAGATGAACAGGAATAGGGAGTACCAATGAGAGACTAGCTGGAGGTTTCTGGACGGGCAAATTTAACTCTCATTTCCCACCAGGAAGAGGAATTAACCAAAGGCTCAGCGTGCCGTGCCGGAACCAGATTAGGGCCTGAAGCCATCCTGTGGTGTTGCGGCCAGCTCACGAGAAAGCGAGTTGAAGAAAGGAGCTCAGGGGCACTGTAATTCACAAACCTGCAGAGTTATAAATGACAGCTATCGTCCAAAAATATACTGAAGTAAGGCTGCCAAGAGGACTTGAATGTGGGGCAGAATTGCAGGAAACCGATTTCAGGAGGTAGACTGGAATTGCATTTAAAGCATAGGAAAAGAGGCAGAACGTCCACAATGATGCACTTGGCCAAAAAGGGCGTATGCGTTTTTTCCTGAATATATTCAGGAAAAAACGCATACGCACTTTTTGGCCAACCAAGCAAGCTTGCAAAGGAAATCTGCACTACAATGAAGTCTCACTTCCCCCCGGTCAAAAGGGCCATCTGAAAAAAGTGTAAAATCCAGAAAGGCAGGACAGGCCATGGAGAACTGGGAGCCTTGTTATGCTGATGGGCGGGATGTAAATTGCCAACAGCCACTCGGGAGAAGTGTATGGTGTTTCCTGAAACATCTAAAAATCAAAGCAACAGAGCCTAGGGCACTTCCACTTATGGTCCTATAGCCTAGGGAAATTAAAATCAAAAAGACACAGCCACCCCAAAGGTTGGGACGGCTCTCTTTACAAGAACCTGGTTTACGGCACAAGTTCAATATCGCAGAAAGTGAAAAATGGATAAAGAAGTTGTGGTACTTACGTACAATGCAGTATCACTCAGCAATGAAATCTATGTCATCAGGCCCGTAGCAGCATAATGAGTGGCTTCAGGTACGATGATTCTAACTGAAATAAGTCACACAGAAAAAGAAACATCATAAGATATCACTAATACACGGAATGTAAACTTGGCTACACAGGAACTGAATTACAAAACAGAACAGGGTCTCAAATTTAGAAAACAAACTTATGCTTGCTTAAGGGGAAAGGTGAGTTGGGGTGCTGCATAAAACCAGAGATTGAAATGAGCACAGATAAAGTTCCTTAAGCCAAATATGGAATAGACAAGAGCTACTCCTTGCTCAACGAAATGGACTCAACACACCATATTAAATGCCTAAGAGTGTAGCTGACTAGGAAGTATCTTAAAACCTATGGATTGCTATGTCTCCGAAAGAGAATCAAGCGTGTGTACAGGGGCATAAACGCAGCAGTGATAGGACTGGAGAGGTTCGGTGAGCAAATGAAGACCCTTTGAAATCATATTGCATGGTACCCATTCCACGGGTCTCAACTCTCCAGGTTTAAGGTATTCTTCCTTCAGCTAAAACATGCATGTGGAACCCAGAGTATGATCAACCGTGTGATCGGGAGACGTGTTCCAATATGTGTCAGTTTTCGTCCCCTGGTACTCGGGTGCAACATTCCAGACGCTTTACTAACACTCTCCCGACTTGGAGAGTCAGTGTCTTTAACCTCCTGTTTGGCCCAGTTTGCAATTTCTGCGGAAGATGAACAGGAATAGGGAGAACCAATGAGAGACTAGCTGGAGGGGTCTGGACGGGCAAATTTAACTCTCATTTCCCACCAGGAAGAGGAATTAACCAAAGGCTCAGCGTGCCGTGCCGGAACCAGATTAGGGCCTGAAGCCATCCTGCGGTGTTGCGGCCAGCTCACCAGAAAGCGAGTTGAAGAAAGGAGCTCAGGGGCACTGTAATTCACAAACCTGCAGAGTTATAAATGACAGCTATCGTCCAAAAATATACTGAAGTAAGGCGGCCAAGAGGACTTGAATGCGGGGCAGAATTGCAGGAAACCGATTTCAGGAGGTAGACTGGAATTGCATTTAAGCATAGGAAAAGAGTCAGAACGTCCACAATGATGCACTTGGCCAAAAAGGGCGTATGCGTTTTTTCCTGAATATATTCAGGAAAAAACGCATACGCCCTTTTTGGCCAACCAAGCAAGCTTGCAAAGGAAATCTGCACTACAATGAAGTCTCACTTCCCCCCCCCCCCCGGTCAAAAGGGCCATCTGAAAAAAGTGAAAAATCCAGAAAGGCAGGACAGGCCATGGAGAACTGGGAGCCTTGTTATGCTGATGGGCGGGATGTAAATTGCCAACAGCCACTCGGGAGAAGTGTATGGTGTTTCCTGAAACATCTAAAAAACAAAGCAACAGAGCCTAGGGCACTTCCACTTATGGTCCTATAGCTTAGGGAAATTAAAATCAAAAAGACCGAGCCACCCAAAAGGTTGGGACGGCTGTGTTTACAAGAACCTGGTTTACGGTACAAGTTCAATATCGCAGAAAGTGAAAAATGGATAAAGAAGTTGTGGTACTTACGTACAATGCAATATCACACAGCAATGAAATCTATGTCATCAGGCCCATAGCAGCATAATGAGTGGATTCAGGTACGATGATTCTAACTGAAATAAGTCACACAGAAAAAGAAACATAATAACATATCACTAATACACGGAATGTAAGCTTGTTTACACAGGAACTGAATTACAAAACAGAACAGGGTCTCAAATTTAGAAACACAACTTATGCTTGCTTAAGGGGAAAGGTGAGTTGGGGTGCTGCATAAAACCAGAGATTGAAATGAGCACAGATAAAGTTCCTTAAGCCAAATATGGAATAGACAAGAGCTACTCCTTGCTCAACGAAATGGACTCAACACCCCATATTAAACGCCTAAGAATGTACCTGACTAGGAAGTATCTTAAAACCTATGGATTGCTATGTCTCCGAAAGAGAATCAAGCGTGTGTGCAGGGGCATAAACGCAGCAGTGATAGGACTGGAGAGGTTCGGTGAGCAAATGAAGACCCTTTGAAGTCATATTGCATGGTACCCATTCCACGGGTCTCAACTCTCCAGGTTTAGGGTATACTTCCTTCAGCTAAAACATGCCTGTGGAACCCAGAGTATGATCAACCGTGTGATCGGGAGACGTGTTCCAATATGTGTCAGTTTTCGTCCCCTGGTACTCGGGTGCAACATTCCAGACGCTTTACTAACACTCTCCCGACTTGGAGAGTCAGTGCCTTTAACCTCCTCTTTGGCCCAGTTTGCAATTTCTGCGGAAGATGAACAGGATTAGGGAGTACCAATGAGAGACTAGCTGGAGGTGTCTGGACGGGCAAATTTAACTCTCATTTCCCACCAGGAAGAGGAATTAACCAAAGGCTCAGCGTGCCGTGCCAGAACCAGATTAGGGCCTGAAGCAATCCTGCGGTGTTGCAGCCAGCTCACGAGAAAGCGAGTTGAAGAAAGGAGCTCAGGGGCACTGTAATTCACAAACCTGCAGAGTTATAAATGACAGCTATCGTCCAAAAATATACTGAAGTAAGGCTGCCAAGAGGACTTGAAAGCGGGGCAGAATTGCAGGAAACCGATTTCAGGAGGTAGACTGGAATTGCATTTAAAGCATAGGAAAAGAGGCAGAACGTCCACAATGATGCACTTGGCCAAAAAGGGCGTATGCGTTTTTTCCTGAATATATTCAGGAAAAAACGGATACGCCCTTTTTGGCCAAGCAAGCAAGCTTGCAAAGCAAATCTGCACTACAATGAAGTCTCACTTCCCCCCGTTCAAAAGGGCCATTTGAAAAAAGTGTAAACTCCAGAAAGGCAGGACAGGCCATGGAGAACTGGGAGCCTTGTTATGCTGATGGGCGGGATGTAAATTGCCAACAGCCACTCGGGAGAAGTGTATGGTGTTTCCTGAAACATCTAAAAAACAAAGCAACAGAGCCTAGGGCACTTCCACTTATGGTCCTATAGCTTAGGGAAATTAAAATCAAAAAGACACAGCCACCCAAAATGTTGGGACAGCTCTGTTTACAAAAACTCATTTACAGTACAAGTTCAATATCGCAGAAAGTGAAAAATGGGTAAAGAAGTTGTGGTACTTACGTACAATGCAGTATCACTCAGCAATGAAATCTATGTCATCAGGCCCGTAGCAGCATAATGAGTGGATTCAGGTACGATGATTCTAACTGCAATAAGTCTCACAGAAAAAGAAACATCATAAGATATCACTAATACACGGAATTTAAACTTGGCTACATAGGAACTGAATTACAAAACAGAACAGGGTCTCAAATTTAGAAAACCAACTTATGCTTGCTTAAGGGTAAAGGTGAGTTGGGGTGCTGCATAAAACCAGAGATTGAAATGAGCACAGATAAAGTTCCTTAAGGCAAATATGGAATAGACAAGAGCTACTCCTTGCTCAACGAAATGGACTCAACACACCACATTAAACGCCTAAGAATGTACCTGACTAGGAAGTATCTTAAAACCTATGGATTGCTATGTCTCCGAAAGAGAATCAAGTGTGTGTACAGGGGCATAAACGCAGCAGTGATAGGACTGGAGAGATTCGGTGAGCAAATGAAGACCCTTTGAAGTCATATTGCATGGTACCCATTCCACGGGTCTCAACTCTCCAGGTTTAAGGTATTCTTCCTTCAGCTAAAACATGCATGTGGAACCCAGAGTATGATCAACCGTGTGATCGGGAGACGTGTTCCAATATGTGTCAGTTTTCGTCCCCTGGTACTCGGGTGCAACATTCCAGACGCTTTACTAACACTCTCCCGACTTGGAGAGTCAGTGCCTTTAACCTCCTCTTTGGCCCAGTTTGCAATTTCTGCGGAAGATGAACAGGAATAGGGAGAACCAATGACAGACTAGCTGGAGGTGTCTGGACGGGCAAATTTAACTCTCATTTCCCACCAGGAAGAGGAATTAACCAAAGGCTCAGCGTGCCGTGCCGGAACCAGATTAGGGCCTGAAGCCATCATGCGGTGTTGCGGCCAGCTCACGAGAAAGCGAGTTGAAGAAAGGAGCTCAGGGGCACTGTAATTCACAAACCTGCAGAGTTATAAATGACAGCTATCGTCCAAAAATATACTGAAGTAAGGCGGCCAAGAGGACTTGAAAGCGGGGCAGAATTGCAGGAAACCGATTTCAGGAGGTAGACTGGAATTGCATTTAAAGCATAGGAAAAGAGGCAGAACGTCCACAATGATGCACTTGGCCAAAAAGGGCGTATGCATTTTTTCCTGAATATATTCAAGAAAAAACGCATACGCCCTTTTTGGCCAACCAAGCAAGCTTGCAAAGGAAATCTGCACTACAATGAAGTCTCACTTCCCCCCGGTCAAAAGGGCCATCTGAAAAAAGTGTAAAATCCAGAAAGGCAGGACAGGCCATGGAGAACTGGGAGCCTTGTTATGCTGATGGGCGGGATGTAAATTGCCAACAGCCACTCGGGAGAAGTGTATGGTGTTTCCTGAAACATCTAAAAAACAAAGCAACAGAGCCTAGGGCACTTCCACTTATGGTCCTATAGCTTAGGGAAATTAAAATCAAAAAGACACAGCCACCCCAAAGGTTGGGACGGCTCTGTTTACAAGAACCTGGTTTACGGTACAAGTTCAATATCGCAGAAAGTGAAAAATGGATAAAGAAGTTGTGGTACTTACGTACAATGCAGTATCACTCAGCAATGAAATCTATGTCATCAGGCCCGTAGCAGCATAATGAGTGGATTCAGGTATGATGATTCTAACTGAAATAAGTCACACAGAAAAAGAAACATCCTAAGATATCACTAATACACGGAATGTAAACTTGGCTACACAGGAACTGAATTACAAAACAGAACAGGGTCTCAAATTTAGAAAACCAACTTATGCTTGCTTAAGGGGAAAGGTGAGTTGGCATGCTGCATAAAACCAGAGATTGAAATGAGCACAGATAAAGTTCCTTAAGCCAAATATGGAATAGACCAGAGCTACTCCTTGCTCAACGAAATGGACTCAACACCCCATATTAAATGCCTAAGAGTGTACCTGACTAGGAAGTATCTTAAAACCTATGGATTGCTATGTCTCCGAAAGAGAATCAAGCGTGTGTACAGGGGCATAAACGCAGCAGTGATAGGACTGGAGAGGTTCGGTGAGCAAATGAAGACCCTTTGAAGTCATATTGCATGGTACCCATTCCACGGGTCTCAACTCTCCAGGTTTAAGGTATTCTTCCTTCAGCTAAAACATGCATGTGGAACCCAGAGTATGATCAACCGTGTGATCGGGAGACGTGTTCCAATATGTGTCAGTTTTCGTCCCCTGGTACTCGGGTGCAACATTCCAGACACTTTACTAACACTCTCCTGACTTGGAGAGTCAGTGCCTTTAACCTCCTGTTTGGCCCAGTTTGCAATTTCTGCGGAAGATGAACAGGAATAGGGAGTACCAATGAGAGACTAGCTGGAGGTTTCTGAACGGGCAAATTTAACTCTCATTTCCCACCAGGAAGAGGAATTAACCAAAGGCTCAGCGTGCCGTGCCGGAACCAGATTAGGGCCTGAAGCCATCCTGTGGTGTTGCGGCCAGCTCACGAGAAAGCGAGTTGAAGAAAGGAGCTCAGGGGCACTGTAATTCACAAACCTGCAGAGTTATAAATGACAGCTATCGTCCAAAAATATACTGAAGTAAGGCTGCCAAGAGGACTTGAAAGCGGGGCAGAATTGCAGGAAACCGATTTCAGGAGGTAGACTGGAATTGCATTTAAAGCATAGGAAAAGAGGCAGAACGTCCACAATGATGCACTTGGCCAAAAAGGGCGTATGCGTTTTTTCCTGAATATATTCAGGAAAAAACGCATACGCCCTTTTTGGCCAACCAAGCAAGCTTGCAAAGGAAATCTACACTACAATGAAGTCTCACTTCCCCCCGGTCAAAAGGGCCATCTGAAAAAAGTGTAAACTCCAGAAAGGCAGGACAGGCCATGGAGAACTGGGAGCCTTGTTATGCTGATGGGCGGGATGTAAATTGCCAACAGCCACTCGGGAGAAGTGTATGGTGTTTCCTGAAACATCTAAAAAACAAAGCAACAGAGCCTAGGGCACTTCCACTTATGGTCCTATAGCTTAGGGAAATTAAAATCAAAAAGACACAGCCACCCCAAAGGTTGGGACGGCTCTCTTTACAAGAACCTGGTTTACGGTACAAGTTCAATATCGCAGAAAGTGAAAAATGGATAAAGAAGTTGTGGTACTTACGTACAATGCAGTATCACTCAGCAATGAAATCTATGTCATCAGGCCCGTAGCAGCATAATGAGTGGATTCAGGTACGATGATTCTAACTGAAATAAGTGACACAGAAAAAGAAACATCATAAGATATCACTAATACACGGAATGTAAACTTGGCTACACAGGAACTGAATTACAAAACAGAACAGGGTCTCAAATTTAGAAAACAAACTTATGCTTGCTTAAGGGGAAAGGCGAGTTGGGGTGCTGCATAAAACCAGAGATTGAAATGAGCACAGATAAAGTTCCTTAAGCCAAATATGGAATAGACCAGAGCTACTCCTTGCTCAACGAAATGGACTCAACACCCCATATTAAATGCCTAAGAGTGTACCTGACTAGGAAGTATCTTAAAACCTATGGATTGCTATGTCTCCGAAAGAGAATCAAGCGTGTGTACAGGGGCATAAACGCAGCAGTGATAGGACTGGAGAGGTTCGGTGAGCAAATGAAGACCCTTTGAAGTCATATTGCATGGTACCCATTCCACGGGTCTCAACTCTCCAGGTTTAAGGTATTCTTCCTTCAGCTAAAACATGCATGTGGAACCCAGAGTATGATCAACCGTGTGATCGGGAGACGTGTTCCAATATGTGTCAGTTTTCGTCCCCTGGTACTCGGGTGCAACATTCCAGACGCTTTACTAACACTCTCCCGACTTGGAGAGTCAGTGCCTTTAACCTCCTCTTTGGCCCAGTTTGCAATTTCTGCGGAAGATGAACAGGAATAGGGAGTACCAATGAGAGACTAGCTGGAGGTTTCTGGACGGGCAAATTTAACTCTCATTTCCCACCAGGAAGAGGAATTAACCAAAGGCTCAGCGTGCCGTGCCGGAACCAGATTAGGGCCTGAAGCCATCCTGTGGTGTTGCGGCCAGCTCACGAGAAAGCGAGTTGAAGAAAGGAGCTCAGGGGCACTGTAATTCACAAACCTGCAGAGTTATAAATGACAGCTATCGTCCAAAAATATACTGAAGTAAGGCTGCCAAGAGGACTTGAATGTGGGGCAGAATTGCAGGAAACCGATTTCAGGAGGTAGACTGGAATTGCATTTAAAGCATAGGAAAAGAGGCAGAACGTCCACAATGATGCACTTGGCCAAAAAGGGCGTATGCGTTTTTTCCTGAATATATTCAGGAAAAAACGCATACGCACTTTTTGGCCAACCAAGCAAGCTTGCAAAGGAAATCTGCACTACAATGAAGTCTCACTTCCCCCCGGTCAAAAGGGCCATCTGAAAAAAGTGTAAAATCCAGAAAGGCAGGACAGGCCATGGAGAACTGGGAGCCTTGTTATGCTGATGGGCGGGATGTAAATTGCCAACAGCCACTCGGGAGAAGTGTATGGTGTTTCCTGAAACATCTAAAAATCAAAGCAACAGAGCCTAGGGCACTTCCACTTATGGTCCTATAGCCTAGGGAAATTAAAATCAAAAAGACACAGCCACCCCAAAGGTTGGGACGGCTCTGTTTACAAGAACCTGGTTTACGGTACAAGTTCAATATCGCAGAAAGTGAAAAATGGATAAAGAAGTTGTGGTACTTACGTACAATGCAGTATCACTCAGCAATGAAATCTATGTCATCAGGCCCGTAGCAGCATAATGAGTGGCTTCAGGTACGATGATTCTAACTGAAATAAGTCACACAGAAAAAGAAACATCCTAAGATATCACTAATACACGGAATGTAAACTTGGCTACACAGGAACTGAATTACAAAACAGAACAGGGTCTCAAATTTAGAAAACAAACTTATGCTTGCTTAAGGGGAAAGGTGAGTTGGGGTGCTGCATAAAACCAGAGATTGAAATGAGCACAGATAAAGTTCCTTAAGCCAAATATGGAATAGACAAGAGCTACTCCTTGCTCAACGAAATGGACTCAACACACCATATTAAATGCCTAAGAGTGTAGCTGACTAGGAAGTATCTTAAAACCTATGGATTGCTATGTCTCCGAAAGAGAATCAAGCGTGTGTACAGGGGCATAAACGCAGCAGTGATAGGACTGGAGAGGTTCGGTGAGCAAATGAAGACCCTTTGAAATCATATTGCATGGTACCCATTCCACGGGTCTCAACTCTCCAGGTTTAAGGTATTCTTCCTTCAGCTAAAACATGCATGTGGAACCCAGAGTATGATCAACCGTGTGATCGGGAGACGTGTTCCAATATGTGTCAGTTTTCGTCCCCTGGTACTCGGGTGCAACATTCCAGACGCTTTACTAACACTCTCCCGACTTGGAGAGTCAGTGTCTTTAACCTCCTGTTTGGCCCAGTTTGCAATTTCTGCGGAAGATGAACAGGAATAGGGAGAACCAATGAGAGACTAGCTGGAGGGGTCTGGACGGGCAAATTTAACTCTCATTTCCCACCAGGAAGAGGAATTAACCAAAGGCTCAGCGTGCCGTGCCGGAACCAGATTAGGGCCTGAAGCCATCCTGCGGTGTTGCGGCCAGCTCACCAGAAAGCGAGTTGAAGAAAGGAGCTCAGGGGCACTGTAATTCACAAACCTGCAGAGTTATAAATGACAGCTATCGTCCAAAAATATACTGAAGTAAGGCGGCCAAGAGGACTTGAATGCGGGGCAGAATTGCAGGAAACCGATTTCAGGAGGTAGACTGGAATTGCATTTAAGCATAGGAAAAGAGTCAGAACGTCCACAATGATGCACTTGGCCAAAAAGGGCGTATGCGTTTTTTCCTGAATATATTCAGGAAAAAACGCATACGCCCTTTTTGGCCAACCAAGCAAGCTTGCAAAGGAAATCTGCACTACAATGAAGTCTCACTTCCCCCCCCCCCCGGTCAAAAGGGCCATCTGAAAAAAGTGAAAAATCCAGAAAGGCAGGACAGGCCATGGAGAACTGGGAGCCTTGTTATGCTGATGGGCGGGATGTAAATTGCCAACAGCCACTCGGGAGAAGTGTATGGTGTTTCCTGAAACATCTAAAAAACAAAGCAACAGAGCCTAGGGCACTTCCACTTATGGTCCTATAGCTTAGGGAAATTAAAATCAAAAAGACCGAGCCACCCAAAAGGTTGGGATGGCTGTGTTTACAAGAACCTGGTTTACGGTACAAGTTCAATATCGCAGAAAGTGAAAAATGGATAAAGAAGTTGTGGTACTTACGTACAATGCAATATCACACAGCAATGAAATCTATGTCATCAGGCCCATAGCAGCATAATGAGTGGATTCAGGTACGATGATTCTAACTGAAATAAGTCACACAGAAAAAGAAACATAATAACATATCACTAATACACGGAATGTAAGCTTGTTTACACAGGAACTGAATTACAAAACAGAACAGGGTCTCAAATTTAGAAACACAACTTATGCTTGCTTAAGGGGAAAGGTGAGTTGGGGTGCTGCATAAAACCAGAGATTGAAATGAGCACAGATAAAGTTCCTTAAGCCAAATATGGAATAGACAAGAGCTACTCCTTGCTCAACGAAATGGACTCAACACCCCATATTAAACGCCTAAGAATGTACCTGACTAGGAAGTATCTTAAAACCTATGGATTGCTATGTCTCCGAAAGAGAATCAAGCGTGTGTGCAGGGGCATAAACGCAGCAGTGATAGGACTGGAGAGGTTCGGTGAGCAAATGAAGACCCTTTGAAGTCATATTGCATGGTACCCATTCCACGGGTCTCAACTCTCCAGGTTTAGGGTATACTTCCTTCAGCTAAAACATGCCTGTGGAACCCAGAGTATGATCAACCGTGTGATCGGGAGACGTGTTCCAATATGTGTCAGTTTTCGTCCCCTGGTACTCGGGTGCAACATTCCAGACGCTTTACTAACACTCTCCCGACTTGGAGAGTCAGTGCCTTTAACCTCCTCTTTGGCCCAGTTTGCAATTTCTGCGGAAGATGAACAGGATTAGGGAGAACGAATGAGAGACTAGCTGGAGGTGTCTGGACGGGCAAATTTAACTCTCATTTCCCACCAGGAAGAGGAATTAACCAAAGGCTCAGCGTGCCGTGCCAGAACCAGATTAGGGCCTGAAGCAATCCTGCGGTGTTGCAGCCAGCTCACGAGAAAGCGAGTTGAAGAAAGGAGCTCAGGGGCACTGTAATTCACAAACCTGCAGAGTTATAAATGACAGCTATCGTCCAAAAATATACTGAAGTAAGGCTGCCAAGAGGACTTGAAAGCGGGGCAGAATTGCAGGAAACCGATTTCAGGAGGTAGACTGGAATTGCATTTAAAGCATAGGAAAAGAGGCAGAACGTCCACAATGATGCACTTGGCCAAAAAGGGCGTATGCGTTTTTTCCTGAATATATTCAGGAAAAAACGGATACGCCCTTTTTGGCCAAGCAAGCAAGCTTGCAAAGCAAATCTGCACTACAATGAAGTCTCACTTCCCCCCGTTCAAAAGGGCCATTTGAAAAAAGTGTAAACTCCAGAAAGGCAGGACAGGCCATGGAGAACTGGGAGCCTTGTTATGCTGATGGGCGGGATGTAAATTGCCAACAGCCAATCGGGAGAAGTGTATGGTGTTTCCTGAAACATCTAAAAAACAAAGCAACAGAGCCTAGGGCACTTCCACTTATGGTCCTATAGCTTAGGGAAATTAAAATCAAAAAGACACAGCCACCCAAAATGTTGGGACAGCTCTGTTTACAAAAACTCATTTACAGTACAAGTTCAATATCGCAGAAAGTGAAAAATGGGTAAAGAAGTTGTGGTACTTACGTACAATGCAGTATCACTCAGCAATGAAATCTATGTCATCAGGCCCGTAGCAGCATAATGAGTGGATTCAGGTACGATGATTCTAACTGCAATAAGTCTCACAGAAAAAGAAACATCATAAGATATCACTAATACACGGAATTTAAACTTGGCTACATAGGAACTGAATTACAAAACAGAACAGGGTCTCAAATTTAGAAAACCAACTTATGCTTGCTTAAGGGTAAAGGTGAGTTGGGGTGCTGCATAAAACCAGAGATTGAAATGAGCACAGATAAAGTTCCTTAAGGCAAATATGGAATAGACAAGAGCTACTCCTTGCTCAACGAAATGGACTCAACACACCACATTAAACGCCTAAGAATGTACCTGACTAGGAAGTATCTTAAAACCTATGGATTGCTATGTCTCCGAAAGAGAATCAAGTGTGTGTACAGGGGCATAAACGCAGCAGTGATAGGACTGGAGAGATTCGGTGAGCAAATGAAGACCCTTTGAAGTCATATTGCATGGTACCCATTCCACGGGTCTCAACTCTCCAGGTTTAAGGTATTCTTCCTTCAGCTAAAACATGCATGTGGAACCCAGAGTATGATCAACCGTGTGATCGGGAGACGTGTTCCAATATGTGTCAGTTTTCGTCCCCTGGTACTCGGGTGCAACATTCCAGACGCTTTACTAACACTCTCCCGACTTGGAGAGTCAGTGCCTTTAACCTCCTCTTTGGCCCAGTTTGCAATTTCTGCGGAAGATGAACAGGAATAGGGAGAACCAATGACAGACTAGCTGGAGGTGTCTGGACGGGCAAATTTAACTCTCATTTCCCACCAGGAAGAGGAATTAACCAAAGGCTCAGCGTGCCGTGCCGGAACCAGATTAGGGCCTGAAGCCATCTTGCGGTGTTGCGGCCAGCTCACGAGAAAGCGAGTTGAAGAAAGGAGCTCAGGGGCACTGTAATTCACACACCTGCAGAGTTATAAATGACAGCTATCGTCCAAAAATATACTGAAGTAAGGCGGCCAAGAGGACTTGAAAGCGGGGCAGAATTGCAGGAAACCGATTTCAGGAGGTAGACTGGAATTGCATTTAAAGCATAGGAAAAGAGGCAGAACGTCCACAATGATGCACTTGGCCAAAAAGGGCGTATGCATTTTTTCCTGAATATATTCAAGAAAAAACGCATACGCCCTTTTTGGCCAACCAAGCAAGCTTGCAAAGGAAATCTGCACTACAATGAAGTCTCACTTCCCCCCGGTCAAAAGGGCCATCTGAAAAAAGTGTAAAATCCAGAAAGGCAGGACAGGCCATGGAGAACTGGGAGCCTTGTTATGCTGATGGGCGGGATGTAAATTGCCAACAGCCACTCGGGAGAAGTGTATGGTGTTTCCTGAAACATCTAAAAAACAAAGCAACAGAGCCTAGGGCACTTCCACTTATGGTCCTATAGCTTAGGGAAATTAAAATCAAAAAGACACAGCCACCCCAAAGGTTGGGACGGCTCTGTTTACAAGAACCTGGTTTACGGTACAAGTTCAATATCGCAGAAAGTGAAAAATGGATAAAGAAGTTGTGGTACTTACGTACAATGCAGTATCACTCAGCAATGAAATCTATGTCATCAGGCCCGTAGCAGCATAATGAGTGGATTCAGGTATGATGATTCTAACTGAAATAAGTCACACAGAAAAAGAAACATCCTAAGATATCACTAATACACGGAATGTAAACTTGGCTACACAGGAACTGAATTACAAAACAGAACAGGGTCTCAAATTTAGAAAACCAACTTATGCTTGCTTAAGGGGAAAGGTGAGTTGGGGTGCTGCATAAAACCAGAGATTGAAATGAGCACAGATAAAGTTCCTTAAGCCAAATATGGAATAGACAAGAGCTACTCCTTGCTCAACGAAATGGACTCAACACACCATATTAAATGCCTAAGAGTGTACCTGACTAGGAAGTATCTTAAAACCTATGGATTGCTATGTCTCCGAAAGAGAATCAAGCGTGTGTACAGGGGCATAAACGCAGCAGTGATAGGACTGGAGAGGTTCGGTGAGCAAATGAAGACCCTTTGAAATCATATTGCATGGTACCCATTCCACGGGTCTCAACTCTCCAGGTTTAAGGTATTCTTCCTTCAGCTAAAACATGCATGTGGAACCCAGAGTATGATCAACCGTGTGATCGGGAGACGTGTTCCAATATGTGTCAGGTTTCGTCCCCTGGTACTCGGGTGCAACATTCCAGACGCTTTACTAACACTCTCCCGACTTGGAGAGTCAGTGTCTTAAAACTCCTGTTTGGCCCAGTTTGCAATTTCTGCAGAAGATGAACAGGAATAGGGAGAACCAATGAGAGACTAGCTGGAGGGGTCTGGACGGGCAAATTTAACTCTCATTTCCCACCAGGAAGAGGAATTAACCAAAGGCTCAGCGTGCCGTGCCGGAACCAGATTAGGGCCTGAAGCCATCTTGCGGTGTTGCGGCCAGCTCACGAGAAAGCGAGTTGAAGAAAGGAGCTCAGGGGCACTGTAATTCACAAAACTGCAGAGTTATAAATGACAGCTATCGTCCAAAAATATACTGAAGTAAGGCTGCCAAGAGGACTTGAAAGCGGGGCAGAATTGCAGGAAACCGATTTCAGGAGGTAGACTGGAATTGCATTTAAAGCATAGGAAAAGAGGCAGAACGTCCACAATATTGCACGTGGCCAAAAAGGGCGTACGCGTTTTTTCCTGAATATATTCAGGAAAAAACGCATACGCCCTTTTTGGCCAACCAAGCAAGCTTGCAAAGGAAATCTGCACTACAATGAAGTCTCACTTCCCCCCGGTCAAAAGGGCCATCTGAAAAAAGTGTAAAATCCAGAAAGGCAGGACAGGCCATGGAGAACTGGGAGCCTTGTTATGCTGATGGGTGGGATGTAAATTGCCAACAGCCACTCGGGAGAAGTGTATGGTGTTTCCTGAAACATCTAAAAAACAAAGCAACAGAGCCTAGGGCACTTCCACTTATGGTCCTATAGCTTAGGGAAATTAAAATCAAAAAGACACAGCCACCCCAAAAGTTGGGACGGCTCTGTTTACAAGAACCTGGTTTACGGTACAAGTTCAATATTGCAGAAAGTGAAAAATGGATAAAGAAGTTGTGGTACTTACGTACAATGCAATATCACTCAGCAATGAAATCTATGTCATCAGGCCCGTAGCAGCATAATGAGTGGATTCAGGTATGATGATTCTAACTGAAATAAGTCACACAGAAAAAGAAACATCATAAGATATCACTAATACACGGAATGTAAACTTGGCTACCTAGGAACTGAATTACAAAACAGAACAGGGTCTCAAAGTTAGAAAACCAACTTATGCTTGCTTAAGGGGAAAGGTGAGTTGGGGTGCTGCATAAAACCAGAGATTGAAATGAGCACAGATAAAGTTCCTTAAGCCAAATATGGAATAGACAAGAGCTACTCCTTGCTCAACGAAATGGACTCAACACCCCATATTAAATGCCTAAGAGTGTACCTGACTAGGAAGTATCTTAAAACCTATGGATTGCTATGTCTCCGAAAGAGAATCAAGCGTGTGTACAGGGGCATAAACACAGCAGTGATAGGATTGGAGAAGTTCGGTGAGCAAATGAAGACCCTTTGAAGTCATATTGCATGGTACCCATTCCACGGGTCTCAACTCTCCAGGTTTAAGGGATTCTTCCTTCAGATAAAACATGCATGTGGAACCCAGAGTATGATCAACTGTGTGATCGGGAGACGTGTTCCAATATGTGTCAGTTTTCGTCCCCTGGTACTCGGGTGCAACATTCCAGACGCTTTACTAACACTCTCCCGACTTGGAGAGTCAGTGCCTTTAACCTCCTGTTTGGCCCAGTTTGCAATTTCTGCGGAAGATGAACAGGAATAGGGAGAACCAATGACAGACTAGCTGGAGGTGTCTGGACGGGCAAATTTAACTCTCATTTCCCACCAGGAAGAGGAATTAACCAAAGGCTCAGCGTGCCGTGCCGGAACCAGATTAGGGCCTGAAGCAATCCTGCGGTGTTGCGGCCAGCTCACGAGAAAGCGAGTTGAAGAAAGGAGCTCAGGGGCACTGTAATTCACAAACCTGCAGAGTTATAAATGACAGCTATCGTCCAAAAATATACTGAAGTAAGGCTGCCAAGAGGACTTGAAAGCGGGGCAGAATTGCAGGAAACCGATTTCAGGAGGTAGACTGGAATTGCATTTAAAGCATAGGAAAAGAGGCAGAACGTCCACAATGATGCACTTGGCCAAAAAGGGCATATGCGTTTTTTCCTGAATATATTCAGGAAAAAACGCATACGCCCTTTTTGGCCAACCAAGCAATCTTGCAAAGCAAATCTACACTACAATGAAGTGTCACTTCCCCCCCGGTCAAAAGGGCCATCTGAAAAAAGTGTAAACTCCAGAAAGGCAGGACAGGCCATGGAGAACTGGGAGCCTTGTTATGCTGATGGGCGGGATGTAAATTGCCAACAGCCATTCGGAGAAGTGTATGGTGTTTCCTGAAACATCTAAAAAACAAAGCAACAGAGCCTAGGGCACTTCCACTTATGGTCCTATAGCTTAGGGAAATTAAAATCAAAAAGACACAGCCACCCCAAAGGTTGGGACGGCTCTGTTTACAAGAACCTGGTTTACGGTACAAGTTCAATATCACAGAAAGTGAAAAATGGATAAAGAATTTGTGGTACTTACGTACAATGCAACGTCACTCAGCAATGAAATCTATGTCATCAGGCCCGTAGCAGCATAATGAGTGGATTCAGGTATGATGATTCTAACTGAAATAAGTCACACAGAAAAAGAAACATCATAAGATATCAGTAATACACGGAATGTAAACTTGGCTACACAGGAACTGAATTACAAAACAGAACAGGGTCTCAAAGTTAGAAACCCAACTTATGCTTGCTTAAGGCGAAAGGTGAGTTGGGGTGCTGCATAAAACTAGAGATTGAAATGAGCACAGATAAAGTTCCTTAAGCCAAATATGGAATAGACAAGAACTACTCCTTGCTCAAGGAAATGGACTCAACACCCCATATTAAACGCCTAAGACTGTACCTGACTAGGAAGTATCTTAAAACCTATGGATTGCTATGTCTCCGAAAGAGAATCAAGCGTGTGTGCAGGGGCATAAACGCAGCAGTGATAGGATTGGAGTGGTTCGGTGAGAAAATGAAGACCCTTTGAAGTCATATTGCATGGTACCCATTCCACGGGTCTCAACTCTCCAGGTTTAAGGTATTCTTCCTTCAGCTAAAACATGCATGTGGAACCCAGAGTATGATCAACCGTGTGATCGGGAGACGTGTTCCAATATGTGTCAGTTTTCGTCCCCTGGTACTCGGGTGCAACATTCCAGACGCTTTACTAACACTCTCCCGACTTGGAGAGTCAGTGCCTTTAACCTCCTGTTTGGCCCAGTTTGCAATTTCTGCGGAAGATGAACAGGAATAGGGAGAACCAATGACAGACCAAATGGAAGGGTCTGGACGGGCAAATTTAACTCTCATTTCCCACCAGGAAGAGGAATTAACCAAAGGCTCAGCGTGCCGTGCCGGAACCAGATTAGGGCCTGAAGCAATCCTGCGGTGTTGCGGCCAGCTCACGAGAAAGCGAGTTGAAGAAAGGAGCTCAGGGGCACTGTAATTCACAAACCTGCAGAGTTATAAATGACAGCTATCGTCCAAAAATATACTGAAGTAAGGCTGCCAAGAGGACTTGAAAGCGGGGCAGAATTGCAGGAAACCGATTTCAGGAGGTAGACTGGAATTGCATTTAAAGCATAGGAAAAGAGGCAGAACGTCCACAATGATGCACTTGGCCAAAAAGGGCGTATGCGTTTTTTCCTGAATATATTCAGGAAAAAACGCATACGCCCTTTTTGGCCAACCAAGCAAGCTTGCAAAGGAAATCTGCACTACAATGAAGTCTCACTTCCCCCCGGTCAAAAGGGCCATCTGAAAAAAGTGTAAAATCCAGAAAGGCAGGACAGGCCATGGAGAACTGGGAGCCTTGTTATGCTGATGGGCGGGATGTAAATTGCCAACAGCCACTCGGGAGAAGTGTATGGTGTTTCCTGAAACATCTAAAAAACAAAGCAACAGAGCCTAGGGCACTTCCACTTATGGTCCTATAGCTTAGGGAAATTAAAATCAAAAAGACACAGCCACCCCAAAGGTTGGGACGGCTCTGTTTACAAGAACCTGGTTTACGGTACAAGTTCAATATCGCAGAAAGTGAAAAATGGATAAAGAAGTTGTGGTACTTACGTACAATGCAATATCCCTCAGCAATGAAATCTATGTCATCAGGCCCGTAGCAGCATAATGAGTGGATTCAGGTATGATGATTCTAACTGAAATAAGTCACACAGAAAAAGAAACATCATAAGATATCACTAATACACGGAATGTAAACTTGGCTACAGAGGAACTGAATTACAAAACAGAACAGGGTCTCAAATTTAGAAAACCAACTTATGCTTGCTTAAGGGGAAAGGTGAGTTGGGGTGCTGCATAAAACCAGAGATTGAAATGAGCACAGATAAAGTTCCTTAAGCCAAATATGGAATAGACAAGAGCTACTCCTTGCTCAACGAAATGGACTCAACACCCCATATTAAATGCCTAAGAGTGTACCTGACTAGGAAGTATCTTAAAACCTATGGATTGCTATGTCTCCGAAAGAGAATCAAGCGTGTGTACAGGGGCATAAACGCAGCAGTGATAGGACTGGAGAGGTTCGGTGAGCAAATGAAGACCCTTTGAAATCATATTGCATGGTACCCATTCCACGGGTCTCAACTCTCCAGGTTTAAGGTATTCTTCCTTCAGCTAAAACATGCATGTGGAACCCAGAGTATGATCAACCGTGTGATCGGGAGACGTGTTCCAATATGTGTCAGTTTTCGTCCCCTGGTACTCGGGTGCAACATTCCAGACGCTTTACTAACACTCTCCCGACTTGGAGAGTCAGTGTCTTTAACCTCCTGTTTGGCCCAGTTTGCAATTTCTGCGGAAGATGAACAGGAATAGGGAGAACCAATGAGAGACTAGCTGGAGGGGTCTGGACGGGCAAATTTAACTCTCATTTCCCACCAGGAAGAGGAATTAACCAAAGGCTCAGCGTGCCGTGCCGGAACCAGATTAGGGCCTGAAGCCATCCTGCGGTGTTGCGGCCAGCTCACCAGAAAGCGAGTTGAAGAAAGGAGCTCAGGGGCACTGTAATTCACAAACCTGCAGAGTTATAAATGACAGCTATCGTCCAAAAATATACTGAAGTAAGGCGGCCAAGAGGACTTGAATGCGGGGCAGAATTGCAGGAAACCGATTTCAGGAGGTAGACTGGAATTGCATTTAAGCATAGGAAAAGAGTCAGAACGTCCACAATGATGCACTTGGCCAAAAAGGGCGTATGCGTTTTTTCCTGAATATATTCAGGAAAAAACGCATACGCCCTTTTTGGCCAACCAAGCAAGCTTGCAAAGGAAATCTGCACTACAATGAAGTCTCACTTCCCCCCCCCCCCCGGTCAAAAGGGCCATCTGAAAAAAGTGAAAAATCCAGAAAGGCAGGACAGGCCATGGAGAACTGGGAGCCTTGTTATGCTGATGGGCGGGATGTAAATTGCCAACAGCCACTCGGGAGAAGTGTATGGTGTTTCCTGAAACATCTAAAAAACAAAGCAACAGAGCCTAGGGCACTTCCACTTATGGTCCTATAGCTTAGGGAAATTAAAATCAAAAAGACCGAGCCACCCAAAAGGTTGGGACGGCTGTGTTTACAAGAACCTGGTTTACGGTACAAGTTCAATATCGCAGAAAGTGAAAAATGGATAAAGAAGTTGTGGTACTTACGTACAATGCAATATCACACAGCAATGAAATCTATGTCATCAGGCCCATAGCAGCATAATGAGTGGATTCAGGTACGATGATTCTAACTGAAATAAGTCACACAGAAAAAGAAACATAATAACATATCACTAATACACGGAATGTAAGCTTGTTTACACAGGAACTGAATTACAAAACAGAACAGGGTCTCAAATTTAGAAACACAACTTATGCTTGCTTAAGGGGAAAGGTGAGTTGGGGTGCTGCATAAAACCAGAGATTGAAATGAGCACAGATAAAGTTCCTTAAGCCAAATATGGAATAGACAAGAGCTACTCCTTGCTCAACGAAATGGACTCAACACCCCATATTAAACGCCTAAGAATGTACCTGACTAGGAAGTATCTTAAAACCTATGGATTGCTATGTCTCCGAAAGAGAATCAAGCGTGTGTGCAGGGGCATAAACGCAGCAGTGATAGGACTGGAGAGGTTCGGTGAGCAAATGAAGACCCTTTGAAGTCATATTGCATGGTACCCATTCCACGGGTCTCAACTCTCCAGGTTTAGGGTATACTTCCTTCAGCTAAAACATGCCTGTGGAACCCAGAGTATGATCAACCGTGTGATCGGGAGACGTGTTCCAATATGTGTCAGTTTTCGTCCCCTGGTACTCGGGTGCAACATTCCAGACGCTTTACTAACACTCTCCCGACTTGGAGAGTCAGTGCCTTTAACCTCCTCTTTGGCCCAGTTTGCAATTTCTGCGGAAGATGAACAGGATTAGGGAGTACCAATGAGAGACTAGCTGGAGGTGTCTGGACGGGCAAATTTAACTCTCATTTCCCACCAGGAAGAGGAATTAACCAAAGGCTCAGCGTGCCGTGCCAGAACCAGATTAGGGCCTGAAGCAATCCTGCGGTGTTGCAGCCAGCTCACGAGAAAGCGAGTTGAAGAAAGGAGCTCAGGGGCACTGTAATTCACAAACCTGCAGAGTTATAAATGACAGCTATCGTCCAAAAATATACTGAAGTAAGGCTGCCAAGAGGACTTGAAAGCGGGGCAGAATTGCAGGAAACCGATTTCAGGAGGTAGACTGGAATTGCATTTAAAGCATAGGAAAAGAGGCAGAACGTCCACAATGATGCACTTGGCCAAAAAGGGCGTATGCGTTTTTTCCTGAATATATTCAGGAAAAAACGGATACGCCCTTTTTGGCCAAGCAAGCAAGCTTGCAAAGCAAATCTGCACTACAATGAAGTCTCACTTCCCCCCGTTCAAAAGGGCCATTTGAAAAAAGTGTAAACTCCAGAAAGGCAGGACAGGCCATGGAGAACTGGGAGCCTTGTTATGCTGATGGGCGGGATGTAAATTGCCAACAGCCACTCGGGAGAAGTGTATGGTGTTTCCTGAAACATCTAAAAAACAAAGCAACAGAGCCTAGGGCACTTCCACTTATGGTCCTATAGCTTAGGGAAATTAAAATCAAAAAGACACAGCCACCCAAAATGTTGGGACAGCTCTGTTTACAAAAACTCATTTACAGTACAAGTTCAATATCGCAGAAAGTGAAAAATGGGTAAAGAAGTTGTGGTACTTACGTACAATGCAGTATCACTCAGCAATGAAATCTATGTCATCAGGCCCGTAGCAGCATAATGAGTGGATTCAGGTACGATGATTCTAACTGCAATAAGTCTCACAGAAAAAGAAACATCATAAGATATCACTAATACACGGAATTTAAACTTGGCTACATAGGAACTGAATTACAAAACAGAACAGGGTCTCAAATTTAGAAAACCAACTTATGCTTGCTTAAGGGTAAAGGTGAGTTGGGGTGCTGCATAAAACCAGAGATTGAAATGAGCACAGATAAAGTTCCTTAAGGCAAATATGGAATAGACAAGAGCTACTCCTTGCTCAACGAAATGGACTCAACACACCACATTAAACGCCTAAGAATGTACCTGACTAGGAAGTATCTTAAAACCTATGGATTGCTATGTCTCCGAAAGAGAATCAAGTGTGTGTACAGGGGCATAAACGCAGCAGTGATAGGACTGGAGAGATTCGGTGAGCAAATGAAGACCCTTTGAAGTCATATTGCATGGTACCCATTCCACGGGTCTCAACTCTCCAGGTTTAAGGTATTCTTCCTTCAGCTAAAACATGCATGTGGAACCCAGAGTATGATCAACCGTGTGATCGGGAGACGTGTTCCAATATGTGTCAGTTTTCGTCCCCTGGTACTCGGGTGCAACATTCCAGACGCTTTACTAACACTCTCCCGACTTGGAGAGTCAGTGCCTTTAACCTCCTCTTTGGCCCAGTTTGCAATTTCTGCGGAAGATGAACAGGAATAGGGAGAACCAATGACAGACTAGCTGGAGGTGTCTGGACGGGCAAATTTAACTCTCATTTCCCACCAGGAAGAGGAATTAACCAAAGGCTCAGCGTGCCGTGCCGGAACCAGATTAGGGCCTGAAGCCATCTTGCGGTGTTGCGGCCAGCTCACGAGAAAGCGAGTTGAAGAAAGGAGCTCAGGGGCACTGTAATTCACAAACCTGCAGAGTTATAAATGACAGCTATCGTCCAAAAATATACTGAAGTAAGGCGGCCAAGAGGACTTGAAAGCGGGGCAGAATTGCAGGAAACCGATTTCAGGAGGTAGACTGGAATTGCATTTAAAGCATAGGAAAAGAGGCAGAACGTCCACAATGATGCACTTGGCCAAAAAGGGCGTATGCATTTTTTCCTGAATATATTCAAGAAAAAACGCATACGCCCTTTTTGGCCAACCAAGCAAGCTTGCAAAGGAAATCTGCACTACAATGAAGTCTCACTTCCCCCCGGTCAAAAGGGCCATCTGAAAAAAGTGTAAAATCCAGAAAGGCAGGACAGGCCATGGAGAACTGGGAGCCTTGTTATGCTGATGGGCGGGATGTAAATTGCCAACAGCCACTCGGGAGAAGTGTATGGTGTTTCCTGAAACATCTAAAAAACAAAGCAACAGAGCCTAGGGCACTTCCACTTATGGTCCTATAGCTTAGGGAAATTAAAATCAAAAAGACACAGCCACCCCAAAGGTTGGGACGGCTCTGTTTACAAGAACCTGGTTTACGGTACAAGTTCAATATCGCAGAAAGTGAAAAATGGATAAAGAAGTTGTGGTACTTACGTACAATGCAGTATCACTCAGCAATGAAATCTATGTCATCAGGCCCGTAGCAGCATAATGAGTGGATTCAGGTATGATGATTCTAACTGAAATAAGTCACACAGAAAAAGAAACATCCTAAGATATCACTAATACACGGAATGTAAACTTGGCTACACAGGAACTGAATTACAAAACAGAACAGGGTCTCAAATTTAGAAAACCAACTTATGCTTGCTTAAGGGGAAAGGTGAGTTGGCATGCTGCATAAAACCAGAGATTGAAATGAGCACAGATAAAGTTCCTTAAGCCAAATATGGAATAGACCAGAGCTACTCCTTGCTCACGAAATGGACTCAACACCCCATATTAAATGCCTAAGAGTGTACCTGACTAGGAAGTATCTTAAAACCTATGGATTGCTATGTCTCCGAAAGAGAATCAAGCGTGTGTACAGGGGCATAAACGCAGCAGTGATAGGACTGGAGAGGTTCGGTGAGCAAATGAAGACCCTTTGAAGTCATATTGCATGGTACCCATTCCACGGGTCTCAACTCTCCAGGTTTAAGGTATTCTTCCTTCAGCTAAAACATGCATGTGGAACCCAGAGTATGATCAACCGTGTGATCGGGAGACGTGTTCCAATATGTGTCAGTTTTCGTCCCCTGGTACTCGGGTGCAACATTCCAGACACTTTACTAACACTCTCCTGACTTGGAGAGTCAGTGCCTTTAACCTCCTGTTTGGCCCAGTTTGCAATTTCTGCGGAAGATGAACAGGAATAGGGAGTACCAATGAGAGACTAGCTGGAGGTTTCTGAACGGGCAAATTTAACTCTCATTTCCCACCAGGAAGAGGAATTAACCAAAGGCTCAGCGTGCCGTGCCGGAACCAGATTAGGGCCTGAAGCCATCCTGTGGTGTTGCGGCCAGCTCACGAGAAAGCGAGTTGAAGAAAGGAGCTCAGGGGCACTGTAATTCACAAACCTGCAGAGTTATAAATGACAGCTATCGTCCAAAAATATACTGAAGTAAGGCTGCCAAGAGGACTTGAAAGCGGGGCAGAATTGCAGGAAACCGATTTCAGGAGGTAGACTGGAATTGCATTTAAAGCATAGGAAAAGAGGCAGAACGTCCACAATGATGCACTTGGCCAAAAAGGGTGTATGCGTTTTTTCCTGAATATATTCAGGAAAAAACGCATACGCCTTTTTTTGGCCAACCAAGCAAGCTTGCAAAGGAAATCTACACTACAATGAAGTCTCACTTCCCCCCGGTCAAAAGGGCCATCTGAAAAAAGTGTAAACTCCAGAAAGGCAGGACAGGCCATGGAGAACTGGGAGCCTTGTTATGCTGATGGGCGGGATGTAAATTGCCAACAGCCACTCGGGAGAAGTGTATGGTGTTTCCTGAAACATCTAAAAAACAAAGCAACAGAGCCTAGGGCACTTCCACTTATGGTCCTATAGCTTAGGGAAATTAAAATCAAAAAGACACAGCCACCCCAAAGGTTGGGACGGCTCTCTTTACAAGAACCTGGTTTACGGTACAAGTTCAATATCGCAGAAAGTGAAAAATGGATAAAGAAGTTGTGGTACTTACGTACAATGCAGTATCACTCAGCAATGAAATCTATGTCATCAGGCCCGTAGCAGCATAATGAGTGGATTCAGGTACGATGATTCTAACTGAAATAAGTGACACAGAAAAAGAAACATCATAAGATATCACTAATACACGGAATGTAAACTTGGCTACACAGGAACTGAATTACAAAACAGAACAGGGTCTCAAATTTAGAAAACAAACTTATGCTTGCTTAAGGGGAAAGGCGAGTTGGGGTGCTGCATAAAACCAGAGATTGAAATGAGCACAGATAAAGTTCCTTAAGCCAAATATGGAATAGACCAGAGCTACTCCTTGCTCAACGAAATGGACTCAACACCCCATATTAAATGCCTAAGAGTGTACCTGACTAGGAAGTATCTTAAAACCTATGGATTGCTATGTCTCCGAAAGAGAATCAAGCGTGTGTACAGGGGCATAAACGCAGCAGTGATAGGACTGGAGAGGTTCGGTGAGCAAATGAAGACCCTTTGAAGTCATATTGCATGGTACCCATTCCACGGGTCTCAACTCTCCAGGTTTAAGGTATTCTTCCTTCAGCTAAAACATGCATGTGGAACCCAGAGTATGATCAACCGTGTGATCGGGAGACGTGTTCCAATATGTGTCAGTTTTCGTCCCCTGGTACTCGGGTGCAACATTCCAGACGCTTTACTAACACTCTCCCGACTTGGAGAGTCAGTGCCTTTAACCTCCTCTTTGGCCCAGTTTGCAATTTCTGCGGAAGATGAACAGGAATAGGGAGTACCAATGAGAGACTAGCTGGAGGTTTCTGGACGGGCAAATTTAACTCTCATTTCCCACCAGGAAGAGGAATTAACCAAAGGCTCAGCGTGCCGTGCCGGAACCAGATTAGGGCCTGAAGCCATCCTGTGGTGTTGCGGCCAGCTCACGAGAAAGCGAGTTGAAGAAAGGAGCTCAGGGGCACTGTAATTCACAAACCTGCAGAGTTATAAATGACAGCTATCGTCCAAAAATATACTGAAGTAAGGCTGCCAAGAGGACTTGAATGTGGGGCAGAATTGCAGGAAACCGATTTCAGGAGGTAGACTGGAATTGCATTTAAAGCATAGGAAAAGAGGCAGAACGTCCACAATGATGCACTTGGCCAAAAAGGGCGTATGCGTTTTTTCCTGAATATATTCAGGAAAAAACGCATACGCACTTTTTGGCCAACCAAGCAAGCTTGCAAAGGAAATCTGCACTACAATGAAGTCTCACTTCCCCCCGGTCAAAAGGGCCATCTGAAAAAAGTGTAAAATCCAGAAAGGCAGGACAGGCCATGGAGAACTGGGAGCCTTGTTATGCTGATGGGCGGGATGTAAATTGCCAACAGCCACTCGGGAGAAGTGTATGGTGTTTCCTGAAACATCTAAAAATCAAAGCAACAGAGCCTAGGGCACTTCCACTTATGGTCCTATAGCCTAGGGAAATTAAAATCAAAAAGACACAGCCACCCCAAAGGTTGGGACGGCTCTGTTTACAAGAACCTGGTTTACGGTACAAGTTCAATATCGCAGAAAGTGAAAAATGGATAAAGAAGTTGTGGTACTTACGTACAATGCAGTATCACTCAGCAATGAAATCTATGTCATCAGGCCCGTAGCAGCATAATGAGTGGCTTCAGGTACGATGATTCTAACTGAAATAAGTCACACAGAAAAAGAAACATCATAAGATATCACTAATACACGGAATGTAAACTTGGCTACACAGGAACTGAATTACAAAACAGAACAGGGTCTCAAATTTAGAAAACAAACTTATGCTTGCTTAAGGGGAAAGGTGAGTTGGGGTGCTGCATAAAACCAGAGATTGAAATGAGCACAGATAAAGTTCCTTAAGCCAAATATGGAATAGACAAGAGCTACTCCTTGCTCAACGAAATGGACTCAACACACCATATTAAATGCCTAAGAGTGTAGCTGACTAGGAAGTATCTTAAAACCTATGGATTGCTATGTCTCCGAAAGAGAATCAAGCGTGTGTACAGGGGCATAAACGCAGCAGTGATAGGACTGGAGAGGTTCGGTGAGCAAATGAAGACCCTTTGAAATCATATTGCATGGTACCCATTCCACGGGTCTCAACTCTCCAGGTTTAAGGTATTCTTCCTTCAGCTAAAACATGCATGTGGAACCCAGAGTATGATCAACCGTGTGATCGGGAGACGTGTTCCAATATGTGTCAGTTTTCGTCCCCTGGTACTCGGGTGCAACATTCCAGACGCTTTACTAACACTCTCCCGACTTGGAGAGTCAGTGTCTTTAACCTCCTGTTTGGCCCAGTTTGCAATTTCTGCGGAAGATGAACAGGAATAGGGAGAACCAATGAGAGACTAGCTGGAGGGGTCTGGACGGGCAAATTTAACTCTCATTTCCCACCAGGAAGAGGAATTAACCAAAGGCTCAGCGTGCCGTGCCGGAACCAGATTAGGGCCTGAAGCCATCCTGCGGTGTTGCGGCCAGCTCACCAGAAAGCGAGTTGAAGAAAGGAGCTCAGGGGCACTGTAATTCACAAACCTGCAGAGTTATAAATGACAGCTATCGTCCAAAAATATACTGAAGTAAGGCGGCCAAGAGGACTTGAATGCGGGGCAGAATTGCAGGAAACCGATTTCAGGAGGTAGACTGGAATTGCATTTAAGCATAGGAAAAGAGTCAGAACGTCCACAATGATGCACTTGGCCAAAAAGGGCGTATGCGTTTTTTCCTGAATATATTCAGGAAAAAACGCATACGCCCTTTTTGGCCAACCAAGCAAGCTTGCAAAGGAAATCTGCACTACAATGAAGTCTCACTTCCCCCCCCCCCCCGGTCAAAAGGGCCATCTGAAAAAAGTGAAAAATCCAGAAAGGCAGGACAGGCCATGGAGAACTGGGAGCCTTGTTATGCTGATGGGCGGGATGTAAATTGCCAACAGCCACTCGGGAGAAGTGTATGGTGTTTCCTGAAACATCTAAAAAACAAAGCAACAGAGCCTAGGGCACTTCCACTTATGGTCCTATAGCTTAGGGAAATTAAAATCAAAAAGACCGAGCCACCCAAAAGGTTGGGACGGCTGTGTTTACAAGAACCTGGTTTACGGTACAAGTTCAATATCGCAGAAAGTGAAAAATGGATAAAGAAGTTGTGGTACTTACGTACAATGCAATATCACACAGCAATGAAATCTATGTCATCAGGCCCATAGCAGCATAATGAGTGGATTCAGGTACGATGATTCTAACTGAAATAAGTCACACAGAAAAAGAAACATAATAACATATCACTAATACACGGAATGTAAGCTTGTTTACACAGGAACTGAATTACAAAACAGAACAGGGTCTCAAATTTAGAAACACAACTTATGCTTGCTTAAGGGGAAAGGTGAGTTGGGGTGCTGCATAAAACCAGAGATTGAAATGAGCACAGATAAAGTTCCTTAAGCCAAATATGGAATAGACAAGAGCTACTCCTTGCTCAACGAAATGGACTCAACACCCCATATTAAACGCCTAAGAATGTACCTGACTAGGAAGTATCTTAAAACCTATGGATTGCTATGTCTCCGAAAGAGAATCAAGCGTGTGTGCAGGGGCATAAACGCAGCAGTGATAGGACTGGAGAGGTTCGGTGAGCAAATGAAGACCCTTTGAAGTTATATTGCATGGTACCCATTCCACGGGTCTCAACTCTCCAGGTTTAGGGTATACTTCCTTCAGCTAAAACATGCCTGTGGAACCCAGAGTATGATCAACCGTGTGATCGGGAGACGTGTTCCAATATGTGTCAGTTTTCGTCCCCTGGTACTCGGGTGCAACATTCCAGACGCTTTACTAACACTCTCCCGACTTGGAGAGTCAGTGCCTTTAACCTCCTCTTTGGCCCAGTTTGCAATTTCTGCGGAAGATGAACAGGATTAGGGAGAACGAATGAGAGACTAGCTGGAGGTGTCTGGACGGGCAAATTTAACTCTCATTTCCCACCAGGAAGAGGAATTAACCAAAGGCTCAGCGTGCCGTGCCAGAACCAGATTAGGGCCTGAAGCAATCCTGCGGTGTTGCAGCCAGCTCACGAGAAAGCGAGTTGAAGAAAGGAGCTCAGGGGCACTGTAATTCACAAACCTGCAGAGTTATAAATGACAGCTATCGTCCAAAAATATACTGAAGTAAGGCTGCCAAGAGGACTTGAAAGCGGGGCAGAATTGCAGGAAACCGATTTCAGGAGGTAGACTGGAATTGCATTTAAAGCATAGGAAAAGAGGCAGAACGTCCACAATGATGCACTTGGCCAAAAAGGGCGTATGCGTTTTTTCCTGAATATATTCAGGAAAAAACGGATACGCCCTTTTTGGCCAAGCAAGCAAGCTTGCAAAGCAAATCTGCACTACAATGAAGTCTCACTTCCCCCCGTTCAAAAGGGCCATTTGAAAAAAGTGTAAACTCCAGAAAGGCAGGACAGGCCATGGAGAACTGGGAGCCTTGTTATGCTGATGGGCGGGATGTAAATTGCCAACAGCCAATCGGGAGAAGTGTATGGTGTTTCCTGAAACATCTAAAAAACAAAGCAACAGAGCCTAGGGCACTTCCACTTATGGTCCTATAGCTTAGGGAAATTAAAATCAAAAAGACACAGCCACCCAAAATGTTGGGACAGCTCTGTTTACAAAAACTCATTTACAGTACAAGTTCAATATCGCAGAAAGTGAAAAATGGGTAAAGAAGTTGTGGTACTTACGTACAATGCAGTATCACTCAGCAATGAAATCTATGTCATCAGGCCCGTAGCAGCATAATGAGTGGATTCAGGTACGATGATTCTAACTGCAATAAGTCTCACAGAAAAAGAAACATCATAAGATATCACTAATACACGGAATTTAAACTTGGCTACATAGGAACTGAATTACAAAACAGAACAGGGTCTCAAATTTAGAAAACCAACTTATGCTTGCTTAAGGGTAAAGGTGAGTTGGGGTGCTGCATAAAACCAGAGATTGAAATGAGCACAGATAAAGTTCCTTAAGGCAAATATGGAATAGACAAGAGCTACTCCTTGCTCAACGAAATGGACTCAACACACCACATTAAACGCCTAAGAATGTACCTGACTAGGAAGTATCTTAAAACCTATGGATTGCTATGTCTCCGAAAGAGAATCAAGTGTGTGTACAGGGGCATAAACGCAGCAGTGATAGGACTGGAGAGATTCGGTGAGCAAATGAAGACCCTTTGAAGTCATATTGCATGGTACCCATTCCACGGGTCTCAACTCTCCAGGTTTAAGGTATTCTTCCTTCAGCTAAAACATGCATGTGGAACCCAGAGTATGATCAACCGTGTGATCGGGAGACGTGTTCCAATATGTGTCAGTTTTCGTCCCCTGGTACTCGGGTGCAACATTCCAGACGCTTTACTAACACTCTCCCGACTTGGAGAGTCAGTGCCTTTAACCTCCTCTTTGGCCCAGTTTGCAATTTCTGCGGAAGATGAACAGGAATAGGGAGAACCAATGACAGACTAGCTGGAGGTGTCTGGACGGGCAAATTTAACTCTCATTTCCCACCAGGAAGAGGAATTAACCAAAGGCTCAGCGTGCCGTGCCGGAACCAGATTAGGGCCTGAAGCCATCTTGCGGTGTTGCGGCCAGCTCACGAGAAAGCGAGTTGAAGAAAGGAGCTCAGGGGCACTGTAATTCACAAACCTGCAGAGTTATAAATGACAGCTATCGTCCAAAAATATACTGAAGTAAGGCGGCCAAGAGGACTTGAAAGCGGGGCAGAATTGCAGGAAACCGATTTCAGGAGGTAGACTGGAATTGCATTTAAAGCATAGGAAAAGAGGCAGAACGTCCACAATGATGCACTTGGCCAAAAAGGGCGTATGCATTTTTTCCTGAATATATTCAAGAAAAAACGCATACGCCCTTTTTGGCCAACCAAGCAAGCTTGCAAAGGAAATCTGCACTACAATGAAGTCTCACTTCCCCCCGGTCAAAAGGGCCATCTGAAAAAAGTGTAAAATCCAGAAAGGCAGGACAGGCCATGGAGAACTGGGAGCCTTGTTATGCTGATGGGCGGGATGTAAATTGCCAACAGCCACTCGGGAGAAGTGTATGGTGTTTCCTGAAACATCTAAAAAACAAAGCAACAGAGCCTAGGGCACTTCCACTTATGGTCCTATAGCTTAGGGAAATTAAAATCAAAAAGACACAGCCACCCCAAAGGTTGGGACGGCTCTGTTTACAAGAACCTGGTTTACGGTACAAGTTCAATATCGCAGAAAGTGAAAAATGGATAAAGAAGTTGTGGTACTTACGTACAATGCAGTATCACTCAGCAATGAAATCTATGTCATCAGGCCCGTAGCAGCATAATGAGTGGATTCAGGTATGATGATTCTAACTGAAATAAGTCACACAGAAAAAGAAACATCCTAAGATATCACTAATACACGGAATGTAAACTTGGCTACACAGGAACTGAATTACAAAACAGAACAGGGTCTCAAATTTAGAAAACCAACTTATGCTTGCTTAAGGGGAAAGGTGAGTTGGGGTGCTGCATAAAACCAGAGATTGAAATGAGCACAGATAAAGTTCCTTAAGCCAAATATGGAATAGACAAGAGCTACTCCTTGCTCAACGAAATGGACTCAACACACCATATTAAATGCCTAAGAGTGTACCTGACTAGGAAGTATCTTAAAACCTATGGATTGCTATGTCTCCGAAAGAGAATCAAGCGTGTGTACAGGGGCATAAACGCAGCAGTGATAGGACTGGAGAGGTTCGGTGAGCAAATGAAGACCCTTTGAAATCATATTGCATGGTACCCATTCCACGGGTCTCAACTCTCCAGGTTTAAGGTATTCTTCCTTCAGCTAAAACATGCATGTGGAACCCAGAGTATGATCAACCGTGTGATCGGGAGACGTGTTCCAATATGTGTCAGGTTTCGTCCCCTGGTACTCGGGTGCAACATTCCAGACGCTTTACTAACACTCTCCCGACTTGGAGAGTCAGTGTCTTAAAACTCCTGTTTGGCCCAGTTTGCAATTTCTGCAGAAGATGAACAGGAATAGGGAGAACCAATGAGAGACTAGCTGGAGGGGTCTGGACGGGCAAATTTAACTCTCATTTCCCACCAGGAAGAGGAATTAACCAAAGGCTCAGCGTGCCGTGCCGGAACCAGATTAGGGCCTGAAGCCATCTTGCGGTGTTGCGGCCAGCTCACGAGAAAGCGAGTTGAAGAAAGGAGCTCAGGGGCACTGTAATTCACAAAACTGCAGAGTTATAAATGACAGCTATCGTCCAAAAATATACTGAAGTAAGGCTGCCAAGAGGACTTGAAAGCGGGGCAGAATTGCAGGAAACCGATTTCAGGAGGTAGACTGGAATTGCATTTAAAGCATAGGAAAAGAGGCAGAACGTCCACAATATTGCACGTGGCCAAAAAGGGCGTACGCGTTTTTTCCTGAATATATTCAGGAAAAAACGCATACGCCCTTTTTGGCCAACCAAGCAAGCTTGCAAAGGAAATCTGCACTACAATGAAGTCTCACTTCCCCCCGGTCAAAAGGGCCATCTGAAAAAAGTGTAAAATCCAGAAAGGCAGGACAGGCCATGGAGAACTGGGAGCCTTGTTATGCTGATGGGTGGGATGTAAATTGCCAACAGCCACTCGGGAGAAGTGTATGGTGTTTCCTGAAACATCTAAAAAACAAAGCAACAGAGCCTAGGGCACTTCCACTTATGGTCCTATAGCTTAGGGAAATTAAAATCAAAAAGACACAGCCACCCCAAAAGTTGGGACGGCTCTGTTTACAAGAACCTGGTTTACGGTACAAGTTCAATATTGCAGAAAGTGAAAAATGGATAAAGAAGTTGTGGTACTTACGTACAATGCAATATCACTCAGCAATGAAATCTATGTCATCAGGCCCGTAGCAGCATAATGAGTGGATTCAGGTATGATGATTCTAACTGAAATAAGTCACACAGAAAAAGAAACATCATAAGATATCACTAATACACGGAATGTAAACTTGGCTACCTAGGAACTGAATTACAAAACAGAACAGGGTCTCAAAGTTAGAAAACCAACTTATGCTTGCTTAAGGGGAAAGGTGAGTTGGGGTGCTGCATAAAACCAGAGATTGAAATGAGCACAGATAAAGTTCCTTAAGCCAAATATGGAATAGACAAGAGCTACTCCTTGCTCAACGAAATGGACTCAACACCCCATATTAAATGCCTAAGAGTGTACCTGACTAGGAAGTATCTTAAAACCTATGGATTGCTATGTCTCCGAAAGAGAATCAAGCGTGTGTACAGGGGCATAAACACAGCAGTGATAGGATTGGAGAAGTTCGGTGAGCAAATGAAGACCCTTTGAAGTCATATTGCATGGTACCCATTCCACGGGTCTCAACTCTCCAGGTTTAAGGGATTCTTCCTTCAGATAAAACATGCATGTGGAACCCAGAGTATGATCAACTGTGTGATCGGGAGACGTGTTCCAATATGTGTCAGTTTTCGTCCCCTGGTACTCGGGTGCAACATTCCAGACGCTTTACTAACACTCTCCCGACTTGGAGAGTCAGTGCCTTTAACCTCCTGTTTGGCCCAGTTTGCAATTTCTGCGGAAGATGAACAGGAATAGGGAGAACCAATGACAGACTAGCTGGAGGTGTCTGGACGGGCAAATTTAACTCTCATTTCCCACCAGGAAGAGGAATTAACCAAAGGCTCAGCGTGCCGTGCCGGAACCAGATTAGGGCCTGAAGCAATCCTGCGGTGTTGCGGCCAGCTCACGAGAAAGCGAGTTGAAGAAAGGAGCTCAGGGGCACTGTAATTCACAAACCTGCAGAGTTATAAATGACAGCTATCGTCCAAAAATATACTGAAGTAAGGCTGCCAAGAGGACTTGAAAGCGGGGCAGAATTGCAGGAAACCGATTTCAGGAGGTAGACTGGAATTGCATTTAAAGCATAGGAAAAGAGGCAGAACGTCCACAATGATGCACTTGGCCAAAAAGGGCATATGCGTTTTTTCCTGAATATATTCAGGAAAAAACGCATACGCCCTTTTTGGCCAACCAAGCAATCTTGCAAAGCAAATCTACACTACAATGAAGTGTCACTTCCCCCCCGGTCAAAAGGGCCATCTGAAAAAAGTGTAAACTCCAGAAAGGCAGGACAGGCCATGGAGAACTGGGAGCCTTGTTATGCTGATGGGCGGGATGTAAATTGCCAACAGCCATTCGGAGAAGTGTATGGTGTTTCCTGAAACATCTAAAAAACAAAGCAACAGAGCCTAGGGCACTTCCACTTATGGTCCTATAGCTTAGGGAAATTAAAATCAAAAAGACACAGCCACCCCAAAGGTTGGGACGGCTCTGTTTACAAGAACCTGGTTTACGGTACAAGTTCAATATCACAGAAAGTGAAAAATGGATAAAGAATTTGTGGTACTTACGTACAATGCAACGTCACTCAGCAATGAAATCTATGTCATCAGGCCCGTAGCAGCATAATGAGTGGATTCAGGTATGATGATTCTAACTGAAATAAGTCACACAGAAAAAGAAACATCATAAGATATCAGTAATACACGGAATGTAAACTTGGCTACACAGGAACTGAATTACAAAACAGAACAGGGTCTCAAAGTTAGAAACCCAACTTATGCTTGCTTAAGGCGAAAGGTGAGTTGGGGTGCTGCATAAAACTAGAGATTGAAATGAGCACAGATAAAGTTCCTTAAGCCAAATATGGAATAGACAAGAACTACTCCTTGCTCAAGGAAATGGACTCAACACCCCATATTAAACGCCTAAGACTGTACCTGACTAGGAAGTATCTTAAAACCTATGGATTGCTATGTCTCCGAAAGAGAATCAAGCGTGTGTGCAGGGGCATAAACGCAGCAGTGATAGGATTGGAGTGGTTCGGTGAGAAAATGAAGACCCTTTGAAGTCATATTGCATGGTACCCATTCCACGGGTCTCAACTCTCCAGGTTTAAGGTATTCTTCCTTCAGCTAAAACATGCATGTGGAACCCAGAGTATGATCAACCGTGTGATCGGGAGACGTGTTCCAATATGTGTCAGTTTTCGTCCCCTGGTACTCGGGTGCAACATTCCAGACGCTTTACTAACACTCTCCCGACTTGGAGAGTCAGTGCCTTTAACCTCCTGTTTGGCCCAGTTTGCAATTTCTGCGGAAGATGAACAGGAATAGGGAGAACCAATGACAGACCAAATGGAAGGGTCTGGACGGGCAAATTTAACTCTCATTTCCCACCAGGAAGAGGAATTAACCAAAGGCTCAGCGTGCCGTGCCGGAACCAGATTAGGGCCTGAAGCAATCCTGCGGTGTTGCGGCCAGCTCACGAGAAAGCGAGTTGAAGAAAGGAGCTCAGGGGCACTGTAATTCACAAACCTGCAGAGTTATAAATGACAGCTATCGTCCAAAAATATACTGAAGTAAGGCTGCCAAGAGGACTTGAAAGCGGGGCAGAATTGCAGGAAACCGATTTCAGGAGGTAGACTGGAATTGCATTTAAAGCATAGGAAAAGAGGCAGAACGTCCACAATGATGCACTTGGCCAAAAAGGGCGTATGCGTTTTTTCCTGAATATATTCAGGAAAAAACGCATACGCCCTTTTTGGCCAACCAAGCAAGCTTGCAAAGGAAATCTGCACTACAATGAAGTCTCACTTCCCCCCGGTCAAAAGGGCCATCTGAAAAAAGTGTAAAATCCAGAAAGGCAGGACAGGCCATGGAGAACTGGGAGCCTTGTTATGCTGATGGGCGGGATGTAAATTGCCAACAGCCACTCGGGAGAAGTGTATGGTGTTTCCTGAAACATCTAAAAAACAAAGCAACAGAGCCTAGGGCACTTCCACTTATGGTCCTATAGCTTAGGGAAATTAAAATCAAAAAGACACAGCCACCCCAAAGGTTGGGACGGCTCTGTTTACAAGAACCTGGTTTACGGTACAAGTTCAATATCGCAGAAAGTGAAAAATGGATAAAGAAGTTGTGGTACTTACGTACAATGCAATATCCCTCAGCAATGAAATCTATGTCATCAGGCCCGTAGCAGCATAATGAGTGGATTCAGGTATGATGATTCTAACTGAAATAAGTCACACAGAAAAAGAAACATCATAAGATATCACTAATACACGGAATGTAAACTTGGCTACAGAGGAACTGAATTACAAAACAGAACAGGGTCTCAAATTTAGAAAACCAACTTATGCTTGCTTAAGGGGAAAGGTGAGTTGGGGTGCTGCATAAAACCAGAGATTGAAATGAGCACAGATAAAGTTCCTTAAGCCAAATATGGAATAGACAAGAGCTACTCCTTGCTCAACGAAATGGACTCAACACCCCATATTAAATGCCTAAGAGTGTACCTGACTAGGAAGTATCTTAAAACCTATGGATTGCTATGTCTCCGAAAGAGAATCAAGCGTGTGTGCAGGGGCATAGACGCAGCAGTGATAGGATTGGAGAAGTTCGGTGAGCAAATGAAGACCCTTTGAAGTCATATTGCATGGTACCCATTCCACGGGTCTCAACTCTCCAGGTTTAAGGATTTCTTCCTTCAGGTAAAACATGAATGTGGAACCCAGAGTATGATCAACCGTGTGATCGGGAGACGTGTTCCAATATGTGTCAGTTTTCGTCCCCTGGTACTCGGGTGCAACATTCCAGACGCTTTACTAACACTCTCCTGACTTGGAGAGTCAGTGCCTTTAACCTCCTGTTTGGCCCAGTTTGCAATTTCTGCGGAAGATGAACAGGAATAGGGAGAACCAATGACAGACTAGCTGGAGGTGTCTGGACGGGCCAATTTAACTCTCATTTCGCACCAGGAAGAGGAATTAACCAAAGGCTCAGCGTGCCGTGCCGGAACCAGATTAGGGCCTGAAGCCATCCTTCGGTGTTGCGGCCAGCTCACGAGAAAGCGAGTTGAAGAAAGGAGCTCAGGGGCACTGTAATTCACAAACCTGCCGAGTTATAAATGACAGCTATCGTCCAAAAATATACTGAAGTAAGGCTGCCAAGAGGACTTGAAAGCGGGGCAGAATTGCAGGAAACCGATTTCAGGAGGTAGACTGGAATTGCATTTAAAGCATAGGAAAAGAGGCAGAACGTCCACAATGATGCACTTGGCCAAAAAGGGCGTATGCGTTTTTTCCTGAATATATTCAGGAAAAAACGCATACGCCCTTTTTGGCCAACCAAGCAAGCTTGCAAAGGAAATCTACACTACAATGAAGTCTCACTTCCCCCCGGTCAAAAGGGCCATCTGAAAAAAGTGTAAACTCGAGAAAGGCAGGACAGGCCATGGAGAACTGGGAGCCTTGTTATGCTGATGGGCGGGATGTAAATTGCCAACAGCCACTCGGGAGAAGTGTATGGTGTTTCCTGAAACATCTAAAAAACAAAGCAACAGAGCCTAGGGCACTTCCACTTATGGTCCTATAGCTTAGGGAAATTAAAATCAAAAAGACACAGCCACCCCAAAAGTTGGGACGGCTCTGTTTACAAGAACCTGGTTTACGGTACAAGTTCAATATCGCAGAAAGTGAAAAATGGATAAAGAAGTTGTGGTACTTACGTACAATACAATATCACTCAGCAACGAAATCTATGTCATCAGGCCCATAGCAGCATAATGAGTGGATTCATGTACGATGAATCTAACTGAAATAAGTCACACAGAAAAAGAAACATCATAAGATATCACTAATACACGGAATGTAAACTTGGCTACACAGGAACTGAATTCAAAAACAGAACAGGGTCTCAAATTTAGAAAACCAACTTATGCTTGCTTAAGGGGAAAGGTGAGTTGGGGTGCTGCATAAAACCAGAGATTGAAATGAGCACAGATAAAGTTCCTTAAGCCAAATATGGAATAGACAAGAGTTACTCCTTGCTCAACGAAATGGACTCAACACCCCATATTAAACGCCTAAGAATGTACCTGACTAGGAAGTATCTTAAAACCTATGGATTCCTATGTCTCCAAAAGAGAATCAAGCGTGTGTACAGGGGCATAAACGCAACAGTGATAGGACTGGAGAGGTTCGGTGAGCAAATGAAGACCCTTTGAAGTCATATTGCATGGTACCCATTCCACGGGTCTCAACTCTCCAGGTTTAAGGTATTCTTCTTTCAGCTAAAACATGCATGTGGAACCCAGAGTATGATCAACTGTGTGATCGGGAGACGTGTTCCAATATGTGTCAGTTTTCGTCCCCTGGTACTCGGGTGCAACATTCCAGACTTTTTACTAACACTCTCCCGACGTGGAGAGTCAGTGCCTTTAACCTCCTGTTTGGCCCAGTTTGCAATTTCTGCGGAAGATGAACAGGAATAGGGAGAACCAATGAGAGACTAGCTGGAGGTGTCTGGACGGGCAAATTTAACTCTCATTTCCCACCAGGAAGAGGAATTAACCAAAGGCTCAGCGTGCCGTGCCGGAACCAGATTAGGGCCTGAAGCAATCCTGTGGTGTTGCGGAGAGCTCACGAGAAAGCGAGTTGAAGAAAGGAGCTCAGGGGCACTGTAATTCACAAACCTGCAGAGTTATAAATGACAGCTATCGTCCAAAAATATACTGAAGTAAGGCTGCCAAGAGGACTTGAAAGCGGGGCAGAATCGCAGGAAACCGATTTCAGGAGGTAGACTGGAATTGCATTTAAAGCATAGGAAAAGAGGCAGAACGTCCACAATGATGCTCATGGCCAAAAAGGGCATATGCGTTTTTTCCTGAATATATTCAGGAAAAAACGCATACGCCCTTTTTGGCCAAACAAGCAAGCTTGCAATGGAAATCTGCACTACAATGAAGTCTCACTTCCCCCCGGTCAAAAGGGCCATCTGAAAAAAGTGTAAAATCCAGAAAGGCAGGACAGGCCATGGAGAACTGGGAGCCTTGTTATGCTGATGGGCGTGATTGAAATTGCCAACAGCCATTCCGGAGAAGTGTATGGTGTTTCCTGAAACATCTAAAAAACAAAGCAACAGAGCCTAGGGCACTTCCACTTATGGTCCTATAGCTTAGGGAAATTAAAATAAAAAAGACAGAGCCACCCCAAAAGTTGGGACGGCTCTGTTTACAAGAACCTGGTTTACGGTACAAGTTCAATATCGCAGAAAGTGAAAAATGGATAAAGAAGTTGTGGTACTTACGTACAATGCAATATCACTCAGCAATGAAATCTATGTCATCAGGCCCATAGCAGCATAATGAGTGGATTCAGGTATGATGATTCTAACTGAAATAAGTCACACAGAAAAAGAAACATCATAAGATATCACTAATACACGGAATGTAAACTTGGCTACAGAGGAACTGAATTACAAAACAGAACAGGGTCTCAAACTTAGAAACCCAACTTATGCTTGCTTAAGGGGAAAGGTGAGTTGGCGTGCTGCATAAAACCAGAGATTGAAATGAGCACAGATAAAGTTCCTTAAGCCAAATATGGAATAGACAAGAGCTACTACTTACTCAACGAAATGGACTCAACACCCCATATTAAATGCCTAAGAGTGTACCTGACTAGGAAGTATCTTAAAACCTATGGATTGCTATGTCTCCGAAAGAGAATCAAGCGTGTGTGCAGGGGCATAGACGCAGCAGCGATAGGATTGGAGAAGTTCGGTGAGCAAATGAAGACCCTTTGAAGTCATATTGCATGGTACCCATTCCACGGGTCTCAACTCTCCAGGTTTAAGGTATTCTTCCTTCAGCTAAAACATGCATGTGGAACCCAGAGTATGATCAACCGTGTGATCGGGAGCCGTGTTCCAATATGTCTGAGTTTTCGTCCCCTGGTACTCGGGTGCAACATTCCAGACGCTTTACTAACACTCTCCCGACTTGGAGAGTCAGTGCCTTTAACCTCCTGTTTGGCCCAGTTTGCAATTTCTGCGGAAGATGAACAGGAATAGGGAGAACGAATGAGAGACTAGCTGGAGGTGTCTGGACGGGCAAATTTAACTCTCATTTCCCACCAGGAAGAGGAATTAACCAAAGGCTCAGCGTGCTGTGCCGGAACCAGATTAGGGCCTGAAGCCATCCTGCAGTGTTGCGGCCAGCTCACAAGAAAGCGAGTTGAAGAAAGGAGCTCAGGGGCACTGTAATTCACAAACCTGCAGAGTTATAAATGACAGCTATCGTCCAAAAATATACTGAAGTAAGGCTGACAAGAGGACTTGAAAGCGGGGCAGAATTGCAGGAAACCGATTTCAGGAGGTAGACTGGAATTGCATTTAAAGCATAGGAAAAGAGGCAGAACGTCCACAATGATGCACTTGGTCAAAGAGGGCATATGCGTTTTTTCCTGAATATATTCAGGAAAAAACGCATACGCCCTTTTTGGCCAACCAAGCAAGCTTGCAAAGGAAATCTGCACTACAATGAAGTCTCACTTTCCCCCGGTCAAAGGGCCATCTGAAAAAAGTGTAAAATCCAGAAAGGCAGGACAGGCCATGGAGAACTGGGAGCCTTGTTATGCTGATGGGCGGGATGTAAATTGCCAACAGCCACTCGGGAGAAGTGTATGGTGTTTCCTGAAACATCTAAAAAACAAAGCAACAGAGCCTAGGGCACTTCCACTTATGGTCCTATAGCTTAGGGAAATTAAAATCAAAAAGACACAGCCACCCCAAAGGTTGGGACGGCTCTGTTTACAAGAACCTTATTTACGGTACAAGTTCAATATCGCAGAAAGTGAAAAATGGATAAAGAAGTTGTGGTACTTACGTACAATGCAGTGTCACTCAGCAATGAAATCTATGTCATCAGGCCCGTAGCAGCATAATGAGTGGATTCAGGTATGATGATTCTAACTGAAATAAGTCACACAGAAAAAGAAACATCATAAGATATCACTAATACACGGAATGTAAACTTGGCTACACAGGAACTGAATTACAAAACAGAACAGGGTCTCAAATTTAGAAAACCAACTTATGCTTGCTTAAGGGGAAAGGTGAGTTGGGGTGCTGCATAAAACCAGAGATTGAAATGAGCACAGATAAAGTTCCTTAAGCCAAATATGGAATAGACAAGAGCTACTCCTTGCTCAACGAAATGGACTCAACACACCATATTAAATGCCTAAGAGTGTACCTGACTAGGAAGTATCTTAAAACCTATGGATTGCTATGTCTCCGAAAGAGAATCAAGCGTGTGTACAGGGGCATAAACGCAGCAGTGATAGGACTGGAGAGGTTCGGTGAGCAAATGAAGACCCTTTGAAATCATATTGCATGGTACCCATTCCACGGGTCTCAACTCTCCAGGTTTAAGGTATTCTTCCTTCAGCTAAAACATGCATGTGGAACCCAGAGTATGATCAACCGTGTGATCGGGAGATGTGTTCCAATATGTGTCAGTTTTCGTCCCCTGGTACTCGGGTGCAACATTCCAGACGCTTTACTAACACTCTCCCGACTTGGAGAGTCAGTGCCTTTAACCTCCTCTTTGGCCCAGTTTGCAATTTCTGCGGAAGATGAACAGGAATAGGGAGAACCAATGACAGACTAGCTGGAGGTGTCTGGACGGGCCAATTTAACTCTCATTTCGCACCACGAAGAGGAATTAACCAAAGGCTCAGCGTGCCATGCCGGAACCAGATTAGGGCCTGAAGCAATCCTGCGGTGTTGCGGCCAGCTCACGAGAAAGCGAGTTGAAGAAAGGAGCTCAGGGGCACTGTAATTCACAAACCTGCAGAGTTATAAATGACAGCTATCGTCCAAAAATATACTGAAGTAAGGCTGACAAGAGGACTTGAAAGCGGGGCAGAATTGCAGGAAACCGATTTCAGGAGGTAGACTGGAATTGCATTTAAAGCATAGGAAAAGAGGCAGAACGTCCACAATGATGCACTTGGTCAAAGAGGGCATATGCGTTTTTTCCTGAATATATTCAGGAAAAAACGCATACGCCCTTTTTGGCCAACCAAGCAAGCTTGCAAAGGAAATCTGCACTACAATGAAGTCTCACTTTCCCCCGGTCAAAGGGCCATCTGAAAAAAGTGTAAAATCCAGAAAGGCAGGACAGGCCATGGAGAACTGGGAGCCTTGTTATGCTGATGGGCGGGATGTAAATTGCCAACAGCCACTCGGGAGAAGTGTATGGTGTTTCCTGAAACATCTAAAAAACAAAGCAACAGAGCCTAGGGCACTTCCACTTATGGTCCTATAGCTTAGGGAAATTAAAATCAAAAAGACACAGCCACCCCAAAGGTTGGGACGGCTCTGTTTACACGAACCTTATTTACGGTACAAGTTCAATATCGCAGAAAGTGAAAAATGGATAAAGAAGTTGTGGTACTTACGTACAATGCAGTGTCACTCAGCAATGAAATCTATGTCATCAGGCCCGTAGCAGCATAATGAGTGGATTCAGGTATGATGATTCTAACTGAAATAAGTCACACAGAAAAAGAAACATCATAAGATATCACTAATACACGGAATGTAAACTTGGCTACACAGGAACTGAATTACAAAACAGAACAGGGTCTCAAATTTAGAAAACCAACTTATGCTTGCTTAAGGGGAAAGGTGAGTTGGGGTGCTGCATAAAACCAGAGATTGAAATGAGCACAGATAAAGTTCCTTAAGCCAAATATGGAATAGACAAGAGCTACTCCTTGCTCAACGAAATGGACTCAACACACCATATTAAATGCCTAAGAGTGTACCTGACTAGGAAGTATCTTAAAACCTATGGATTGCTATGTCTCCGAAAGAGAATCAAGCGTGTGTACAGGGGCATAAACGCAGCAGTGATAGGACTGGAGAGGTTCGGTGAGCAAATGAAGACCCTTTGAAATCATATTGCATGGTACCCATTCCACGGGTCACAACTCTCCAGGTTTAAGGTATTCTTCCTTCAGCTAAAACATGCATGTGGAACCCAGAGTATGATCAACCGTGTGATCGGGAGATGTGTTCCAATATGTGTCAGTTTTCGTCCCCTGGTACTCGGGTGCAACATTCCAGACGCTTTACTAACACTCTCCCGACTTGGAGAGTCAGTGCCTTTAACCTCCTCTTTGGCCCAGTTTGCAATTTCTGCGGAAGATGAACAGGAATAGGGAGAACCAATGACAGACTAGCTGGAGGTGTCTGGACGGGCAAATTTAACTCTCATTTCGCACCACGAAGAGGAATTAACCAAAGGCTCAGCGTGCCATGCCGGAACCAGATTAGGGCCTGAAGCAATCCTGCGGTGTTGCGGCCAGCTCACGAGAAAGCGAGTTGAAGAAAGGAGCTCAGGGGCACTGTAATTCACAAACCTGCAGAGTTATAAATGACAGCTATCGACTAATAATATACTGAAGTAAGGCTGCTAAGAGGACTTGAAAGCGGGGCAGAATTGCAGGAAACCGATTTCAGGAGGTAGACTGGAATTGCATTTAAAGCATAGGAAAAGAGGCAGAACGTCCACAATGATGCACTTGGCCAAAGAGGGCGTATGCATTTTTTCCTGAATATATTCAGGAAAAAACGCATACGCCCTTTTTGGCCAACCAAGCAAGCTTGCAAAGGAAATCTGCACTACAATGAAGTCTCACTTCCCCCCGGTCAAAAGGGCCATCTGAAAAAAGTGTAAAATCCAGAAAGGCAGGACAGGCCATGGAGAACTGGGAGCCTTGTTATGCTGATGGGCGGGATGTAAATTGCCAACACCCACTCGGGAGAAGTGTATGGTGTTTCCTGAAACATCTAAAAATCAAAGCAACAGAGCCTAGGGCACTTCCACTTATGGTCCTATAGCTTAGGGAAATTAAAATCAAAAAGACACAGCCACCCCAAAGGTTGGGACGGCTCTGTTTACAAGAACCTGGTTTACGGTACAAGTTCAATATCGCAGAAAGTGAAAAATGGATAAAGAAGTTGTGGTACTTACGTACAATGCAGTATCACTCAGCAATGAAATCTATGTCATCAGGCCCGTAGCAGCATAATGAGTGGATTCAGGTATGATGATTCTAACTGAAATAAGTCACACAGAAAAAGAAACATCATAAGATATCACTAATACACGGAATGTAAACTTGGCTACACAGGAACTGAATTACAAAACAGAACAGGGTCTCAAATTTAGAAAACCAACTTATGCTTGCTTAAGGGGAAAGGTGAGTTGGGGTGCTGCATAAAACCAGAGATTGAAATGAGCACAGATAAAGTTCCTTAAGCCAAATATGGAATAGACAAGAGCTACTCCTTGCTCAACGAAATGGACTCAACACACCATATTAAATGCCTAAGAGTGTACCTGACTAGGAAGTATCTTAAAACCTATGGATTGCTATGTCTCCGAAAGAGAATCAAGCGTGTGTACAGGGGCATAAACGCAGCAGTGATAGGACTGGAGAGGTTCGGTGAGCAAATGAAGACCCTTTGAAATCATATTGCATGGTACCCATTCCACGGGTCTCAACTCTCCAGGTTTAAGGTATTCTTCCTTCAGCTAAAACATGCATGTGGAACCCAGAGTATGATCAACCGTGTGATCGGGAGATGTGTTCCAATATGTGTCAGTTTTCGTCCCCTGGTACTCGGGTGCAACATTCCAGACGCTTTACTAACACTCTCCCGACTTGGAGAGTCAGTGCCTTTAACCTCCTCTTTGGCCCAGTTTGCAATTTCTGCGGAAGATGAACAGGAATAGGGAGAACCAATGACAGACTAGCTGGAGGTGTCTGGACGGGCAAATTTAACTCTCATTTCGCACCAGGAAGAGGAATTAACCAAAGGCTCAGCGTGCCATGCCGGAACCAGATTAGGGCCTGAAGCAATCCTGCGGTGTTGCGGCCAGCTCACGAGAAAGCGAGTTGAAGAAAGGAGCTCAGGGGCACTGTAATTCACAAACTTGCAGAGTTATAAATGACAGCTATCGACTAATAATATACTGAAGTAAGGGTGCTAAGAGGACTTGAAAGCGGGGCAGAATTGCAGGAAACCGATTTCAGGAGGTAGACTGGAATTGCATTTAAAGCATAGGAAAAGAGGCAGAACGTCCACAATGATGCACTTGGCCAAAGAGGGCGTATGCATTTTTTCCTGAATATATTCAGGAAAAAACGCATACGCCCTTTTTGGCCAACCAAGCAAGCTTGCAAAGGAAATCTGCACTACAATGAAGTCTCACTTCCCCCCGGTCAAAAGGGCCATCTGAAAAAAGTGTAAAATCCAGAAAGGCAGGACAGGCCATGGAGAACTGGGAGCCTTGTTATGCTGATGGGCGGGATGTAAATTGCCAACACCCACTCGGGAGAAGTGTATGGTGTTTCCTGAAACATCTAAAAATCAAAGCAACAGAGCCTAGGGCACTTCCACTTATGGTCCTATAGCTTAGGGAAATTAAAATCAAAAAGACACAGCCACCCCAAAGGTTGGGACGGCTCTGTTTACAAGAACCTGGTTTACGGTACAAGTTCAATATCGCAGAAAGTGAAAAATGGATAAAGAAGTTGTGGTACTTACGTACAATGCAGTATCACTCAGCAATGAAATCTATGTCATCAGGCCCGTAGCAGCATAATGAGTGGATTCAGGTACGATGATTCTAACTGAAATAAGTCACACAGAAAAAGAAACATCATAAGATATCACTAATACACGGAATGTAAACTTGGCTACACAGGAACTGAATTACAAAACAGAACAGGGTCTCAAATTTAGAAAACCAACTTATGCTTGCTTAAAGGGAAAGGTGAGTTGGGGTGCTGCATAAAACCAGAGATTGAAATGAGCACAGATAAAGTTCCTTAAGCCAAATATGGAATAGACAAGAGCTACTCCTTGCTCAACGAAATGGACTCAACACACCATATTAAATGCCTAAGAGTGTACCTGACTAGGAAGTATCTTAAAACCTATGGATTGCTATGTCTCCGAAAGAGAATCAAGCGTGTGTACAGGGGCATAAACGCAGCAGTGATAGGACTGGAGAGGTTCGGTGAGCAAATGAAGACCCTTTGAAATCATATTGCATGGTACCCATTCCACGGGTCTCAACTCTCCAGGTTTAAGGTATTCTTCCTTCAGCTAAAACATGCATGTGGAACCCAGAGTATGATCAACCGTGTGATCGGGAGACGTGTTCCAATATGTGTCAGTTTTCGTCCCCTGGTACTCGGGTGCAACATTCCAGACGCTTTACTAACACTCTCCCGACTTGGAGAGTCAGTGTCTTTAACCTCCTGTTTGGCCCAGTTTGCAATTTCTGCGGAAGATGAACAGGAATAGGGAGAACCAATGACAGACTAGCTGGAGGTGTCTGGACGGGCAAATTTAACTCTCATTTCCCACCAGGAAGAGGAATTAACCAAAGGCTCAGCGTGCCGTGCCGGAACCAGATTAGGGCCTGAAGCCATCCTGTGGTGTTGCGGCCAGCTCACGAGAAAGCGTTTTGAAGAAAGGAGCTCAGGGGCACTGTAATTCACAAACCTGCAGAGTTATAAATGACAGCTATCGTCCAAAAATATACTGAAGTAAGGCTGCCAAGAGGACTTGAAAGCGGGGCAGAATTGCAGGAAACCGATTTCAGGAGGTAGACTGGAATTGCATTTAAAGCATAGGAAAAGAGGCAGAACGTCCACAATGATGCACTTGGCCAAAAAGGGCGTATGCGTTTTTTCCTGAATATATTCAAGAAAAAACGCATACGCCCTTTTTGGCCAACCAAGCAAGCTTGCAAAGGAAATCTGCACTACAATGAAGTCTCACTTCCCCCCGGTCAAAAGGGCCATCTGAAAAAAGTGTAAAATCCAGAAAGGCAGGACAGGCCATGGAGAACTGGGAGCCTTGTTATGCTGATGGGCGGGATGTAAATTGCCAACAGCCACTCGGGAGAAGTGTATGGTGTTTCCTGAAACATCTAAAAAACAAAGCAACAGAGCCTAGGGCACTTCCACTTATGGTCCTATAGCTTAGGGAAATTAAAATCAAAAAGACACAGCCACCCCAAAAGTTGGGACGGCTCTGTTTACAAGAACCTGGTTTACGGTACAAGTTCAATATCGCAGAAAGTGAAAAATGGATAAAGAAGTTGTGGTACTTACGTACAATGCAATATCACTCAGCAATGAAATCTATGTCATCAGGCCTGTAGCAGCATAATGAGTGGATTCAGGTATGATGATTCTAACTGAAATAAGTCACACAGAAAAAGAAACATCATAAGATATCACTAATACACGGAATGTAAACTTGGCTACAGAGGAACTGAATTACAAAACAGAACAGGGTCTCAAACTTAGAAACCCAACTTATGCTTGCTTAAGGGGAAAGGTGAGTTGGCGTGCTGCATAAAACCAGAGATTGAAATGAGCACAGATAAAGTTCCTTAAGCCAAATATGGAATAGACAAGAGCTACTACTTACTCAACGAAATGGACTCAACACCCCATATTAAATGCCTAAGAGTGTACCTGACTAGGAAGTATCTTAAAACCTATGGATTGCTATGTCTCCGAAAGAGAATCAAGCGTGTGTGCAGGGGCATAAACGCAGCAGTGATAGGATTGGAGAATTTCGGTGAGCAAATGAAGACCCTTTGAAGTCATATTGCATGGTACCCATTCCACGGGTCTCAACTCTCCAGGTTTAAGGTATTCTTCCTTCAGCTAAAACATGCATGTGGAACCCAGAGTATGATCAACCGTGTGATCGGGAGACGTGTTCCAATATGTGTCAGTTTTCGTCCCCTGGTACTCGGGTGCAACATTCCAGATGCTTTACTAACACTCTCCCGACTTGGAGAGTCAGTGCCTTTAACCTCCTGTTTGGCCCAGTTTGCAATTTCTGCGGAAGATGAACAGGAATAGGGAGAACCAATGACAGACTAGCTGGAGGTGTCTGGACGGGCAAATTTAACTCTCATTTCGCACCAGGAAGAGGAATTAACCAAAGGCTCAGCGTGCCGTGCCGGAACCAGATTAGGGCCTGAAGCCATCCTGCAGTGTTGCGGCCAGCTCACGAGAAAGCGAGTTGAAGAAAGGAGCTCAGGGGCACTGTAATTCACAAACCTGCAGAGTTATAAATGACAGCTATCGTCCAAAAATATACTGAAGTAAGGCTGCCAAGAGGACTTGAAAGCGGGGCAGAATTGCAGGAAACCGATTTCAGGAGGTAGACTGGAATTGCATTTAAAGCATAGGAAAAGAGGCAGAACGTCCACAATGATGCACTTGGCCAAAAAGGGCGTATGCGTTTTTTCCTGAATATATTCAGGAAAAAACGCATACGCCCTTTTTGGCCAACCAAGCAAGCTTGCAAAGGAAATCTGCACTACAATGAAGTCTCACTTCCCCCCGGTCAAAAGGGCCATCTGAAAAAAGTGTAAAATCCAGAAAGGCAGGACAGGCCATGGAGAACTGGGAGCCTTGTTATGCTGATGGGCGGGATGTAAATTGCCAACAGCCACTCGGGAGAAGTGTATGGTGTTTCCTGAAACATCTAAAAATCAAAGCAACAGAGCCTAGGGCACTTCCACTTACGGTCCTATAGCTTAGGGAAATTAAAATCAAAAAGACACAGCCACCCCAAAGGTTGGGACGGCTCTCTTTACAAGAACCTGGTTTACGGTACAAGTTCAATATCGCAGAAAGTGAAAAATGGATAAAGAAGTTGTGGTACTTACGTACAATGCAGTATCACTCAGCAATGAAATCTATGTCATCAGGCCCGTAGCAGCATAATGAGTGGCTTCAGGTACGATGATTCTAACTGAAATAAGTCACACAGAAAAAGAAACATCATAAGATATCACTAATACACGGAATGTAAACTTGGCTACACAGGAACTGAATTACAAAACAGAACAGGGTCTCAAATTTAGAAAACCAACTTATGCTTGCTTAAGGGGAAAGGTGAGTTGGGGTGCTGCATAAAACCAGAGATTGAAATGAGCACAGATAAAGTTCCTTAAGCCAAATATGGAATAGACAAGAGCTACTCCTTGCTCAACGAAATGGACTCAACACACCATATTAAATGCCAAAGAGTGTACCTGACTAGGAAGTATCTTAAAACCTATGGATTGCTATGTCTCCGAAAGAGAATCAAGCGTGTGTACAGGGGCATAAACGCAGCAGTGATAGGACTGGAGAGGTTCGGTGAGCAAATGAAGACCCTTTGAAATCATATTGCATGGTACCCATTCCATGGGTCTCAACTCTCCAGGTTTAAGGTATTCTTCCTTCAGCTAAAACATGCATGTGGAACCCAGAGTATGATCAACCGTGTGATCGGGAGACGTGTTCCAATATGTGTCAGTTTTCGTCCCCTGGTACTCGGGTGCAACATTCCAGACGCTTTACTAACACTCTCCCGACTTGGAGAGTCAGTGCCTTTAACCTCCTGTTTGGCCCAGTTTGCAATTTCTGCGGAAGATGAACAGGAATAGGGAGAACCAATGACAGACTAGATGGAAGGGTCTGCACGGGCAAATTTAACTCTCATTTCCCACCAGGAAGAGGAATTAACCAAAGGCTCAGCGTGCCGTGCCGGAACCAGATTAGGGCCTGAAGCCATCCGGCGGTGTTGCGGCCAGCTCACGAGAAAGCGAGTTGAAGAAAGGAGCTCAGGGGCACTGTAATTCACAAACCTGCAGAGTTATAAATGACAGCTATCGTCCAAAAATATACTGAAGTAAGGCTGCCAAGAGGACTTGAAAGCGGGGCAGAATTGCAGGAAACCGATTTCAGGAGGTAGACTGGAATTGCATTTAAAGCATAGGAAAAGAGGCAGAACGTCCACAATGATGCACTTGGCCAAAAAGGGCGTATGCGTTTTTTCCTGAATATATTCAGGAAAAAACGCATACGCCCTTTTTGGCCAACCAAGCAAGCTTGCAAAGGAAATCTGCACTAGAATGAAGTCTCACTTCCCCCCGGTCAAAAGGGCCATCTGAAAAAAGTGTAAACTCCAGAAAGGCAGGACAGGCCATGGAGAACTGGGAGCCTTGTTATGCTGATGGGCGGGATGTAAATTGCCAACAGCCACTCGGGAGAAGTGTATGGTGTTTCCTGAAACATCTAAAAAACAAAGCAACAGAGCCTAGGGCACTTCCACTTATGGTCCTATAGCTTAGGGAAATTAAAATCAAAAAGACACAGCCACCCCAAAGGTTGGGACGGCTCTGTTTACAAGAACCTGGTTTACGGTACAAGTTCAATATCGCAGAAAGTGAAAAATGGATAAAGAAGTTGTGGTACTTACGTACAATGCAACGTCACTCAGCAATGAAATCTATGTCATCAGGCCCGTAGCAGCATAATGAGTGGATTCAGGTATGATGATTCTAACTGAAATAAGTCACACAGAAAAAGAAACATCATAAGATATCAGTAATACACGGAATGTAAACTTGGCTACACAGGAACTGAATTACAAAACAGAACAGGGTCTCAAATTTAGAAACCCAACTTATGCTTGCTTAAGGGGAAAGGTGAGTTGGCATGCTGCATAAAACCAGAGATTGAAATGAGCACAGATAAAGTTCCTTAAGCCAAATATGGAATAGACAAGAGCTACTCCTTGCTCAACGAAATGGACTCAACACCCCATATTAAATGCCTAAGAGTGTACCTGACTAGGAAGTATCTTAAAACCTATGGATTGCTATGTCTCCGAAAGAGAATCAAGCGTGTGTGCAGGGGCATAGACGCAGCAGTGATAGGATTGGAGAAGTTCGGTGAGCAAATGAAGACCCTTTGAAGTCATATTGCATGGTACCCATTCCACGGGTCTCAACTCTCCAGGTTTAAGGTATTCTTCCTTCAGCTAAAACATGCATGTGGAACCCAGAGTATGATCAACCGTGTGATCGGGAGCCGTGTTCCAATATGTCTGAGTTTTCGTCCCCTGGTACTCGGGTGCAACATTCCAGACGCTTTACTAACACTCTCCCGACTTGGAGAGTCAGTGCCTTTAACCTCCTGTTTGGCCCAGTTTGCAATTTCTGCGGAAGATGAACAGGAATAGGGAGAACCAATGACAGACTAGCTGGAGGTGTCTGGACGGGCAAATTTAACTCTCATTTCCCACCAGGAAGAGGAATTAACCAAAGGCTCAGCGTGCCGTGCCGGAACCAGATTAGGGCCTGAAGCCATCCTGCGGTGTTGCGGCCAGCTCACGACAAAGCGAGTTGAAGAAAGGAGCTCAGGGGCACTGTAATTCACAAACCTGCAGAGTTATAAATGACAGCTATCGTCCAAAAATATACTGAAGTAAGGCTGCCAAGAGGACTTGAAAGCGGGGCAGAATTGCAGGAAACCGATTTCAGGAGGTAGACTGGAATTGCATTTAAAGCATAGGAAAAGAGGCAGAACGTCCACAATGATGCACTTGGCCAAAAAGGGCGTATGCGTTTTTTCCTGAATATATTCAGGAAAAAACGCATACGCCCTTTTTGGCCAACCAAGCAAGCTTGCAAAGCAAATCTACACTACAATTAAGCCTCACTTCCCCCCGGTCAAAAGGGCCATCTGAAAAAAGTGTAAAATCCAGAAAGGCAGGACAGGCCATGGAGAACTGGAAGCCTTGTTATGCTGATGGGCGGGATGTAAATTGCCAACAGCCACTCGGGAGAAGTGTATGGTGTTTCCTGAAACATCTAAAAAACAAAGCAACAGAGCCTAGGGCACTTCCACTTATGGTCCTATAGCTTAGGGAAAATAAAATCAAAAAGACACAGCCACCCCAAAAGTTGGGACGGCTCTGTTTACAAGAACCTGGTTTACGGTACAAGTTCAATATCGCAGAAAGTGAAAAATGGATAAAGAAGTTGTGGTACTTACGTACAATGCAATATCACTCAGCAATGAAATCTATGTCATCAGGCCCGTAGCAGCATAATGAGTGGATTCAGGTATGATGATTCTAACTGAAATAAGTCACACAGAAAAAGAAACATCATAAGATATCACTAATACACGGAATGTAAACTTGGCTACCTAGGAACTGAATTACAAAACAGAAAAGGGTCTCAAATTTAGAAAACCAACTTATGCTTGCTTAAGGGGAAAGGTGAGTTGGGGTGCTGCATAAAACCAGAGATTGAAATGAGCACAGATAAAGTTCCTTAAGCCAAATATGGAATACACAAGAGCTACTCCTTGCTCAACGAAATGGACTCAACACCCCATATTAAATGCCTAAGAGTGTACCTGACTAGGAAGTATCTTAAAACCTATGGATTGCTATGTCTCCGAAAGAGAATCAAGCGTGTGTACAGGGGCATAAACACAGCAGTGATAGGATTGGAGATGTTCGGTGAGCAAATGAAGACCCTTTGAAATCATATTGCATGGTACCCATTCCACGGGTCTCAACTCTCCAGGTTTAAGGGATTCTTCCTTCAGCTAAAACATGCATGTGGAACCCAGAGTATGATCAACCGTGTGATCGGGAGACGTGTTCCAATATGTGTCAGTTTTCGTCCCCTGGTACTCGGGTGCAACATTCCAGACGCTTTACTAAAACTCTCCCGACTTGGAGAGTCAGTGCCTTTAACCTCCTCTTTGGCCCAGTTTGCAATTTCTGCGGAAGATGAACAGGAATAGGGAGAACCAATGACAGACTAGCTGGAGGTGTCTGGACGGGCAAATTTAACTCTCATTTCCCACCAGGAAGAGGAATTAACCAAAGGCTCAGCGTGCCGTGCCGGAACCAGATTAGGGCCTGAAGCCATCCTGCAGTGTTGCGGCCAGCTCACGACAAAGCGAGTTGAAGAAAGGAGCTCAGGGGCACTGTAATTCACAAACATGCAGAGTTATAAATGACAGCTATCGTCCAAAAATATACTGAAGTAAGGCTGACAAGAGGACTTGAAAGCGGGGCAGAATTGCAGGAAACCGATTTCAGGAGGTAGACTGGAATTGCATTTAAAGCATAGGAAAAGAGGCAGAACGTCCACAATGATGCACTTGGCCAAAAAGGGCGTATGCGTTTTTTCCTGAATATATTCAGGAAAAAACGCATACGCCCTTTTTGGCCAACCAAGCAAGCTTGCAAAGGAAATCTGCACTACAATGAAGTCTCACTTCCCCCCGGTCAAAAGGGCCATCTGAAAAAAGTGTAAACTCCAGAAAGGCAGGACAGGCCATGGAGAACTGGGAGCCTTGTTATGCTGATTGGCGGGATGTAAATGGCCAACAGCCACTCGGAGAAGTGTATGGTGTTTCCTGAAACATCTAAAAAACAAAGCAACAGAGCCTAGGGCACTTCCACTTATGGTCCTATAGCTTAGGGAAATTAAAATCAAAAAGACACAGCCACCCCAAAGGTTGGGACGGCTCTGTTTACAAGAACCTGGTTTACGGTACAAGTTCAATATCGCAGAAAGTGAAAAATGGATAAAGAAGTTGTGGTACTTACGTACAATGCAACGTCACTCAGCAATGAAATCTATGTCATCAGGCCCGTAGCAGCATAATGAGTGGATTCAGGTATGATGATTCTAACTGAAATAAGTCACACAGAAATAGAAACATCATAAGATATCAGTAATACACGGAATGTAAACTTGGCTACACAGGAACTGAATTACAAAACAGAACAGAGTCTCAAATTTAGAAACCCAACTTATGCTTGCTTAAGGGGAAAGGTGAGTTGGGGTGCTGCATAAAACTAGAGATTGAAATGAGCAAAGATAAAGTTCCTTAAGCCAAATATGGAATAGACAAGAACTACTCCTTGCTCAAGGAAATGGACTCAACACCCCATATTAAACGCCTAAGAATGTACCTGACTAGGAAGTATCTTAAAACCTATGGATTGCTATGTCTCCGAAAGAGAATCAAGCGTGTGTGCAGGGGCATAAACGCAGCAGTGATAGGATTGCAGTGGTTCGGTGAGAAAATGAAGACCCTTTGAAGTCATATTGCATGGTACCCATTCCACGGGTCTCAACTCTCCAGGTTTAAGGTATTCTTCCTTCAGCTAAAACATGCATGTGGAACCCAGAGTATGATCAACCGTGTGTTCGGGAGACGTGTTCCAATATGTGTCAGTTTTCGTCCCCTGGTACTCGGGTGCAACATTCCAGACGGTTTACTAACACTCTCCCGACTTGGAGAGTCAGTGCCTTTAACCTCCTGTTTGGCCCAGTTTGCAATTTCTGCGGAAGATGAACAGGAATAGGGAGAACCAATGAGAGACTAGCTGGAGGTGTCTGGACGGGCAAATTTAACTCTCATTTCCCACCAGGAAGAGGAATTAACCAAAGGCTCAGCGTGCCATCCCGGAACCAGATTAAGGCCTGAAGCCATCCTGTGGTGTTGCGGCCAGCTCACGAGAAAGCGAGTTGAAGAAAGGAGCTCAGGGGCACTGTAATTCACAAACCTGCAGAGTTATAAATGACAGCTATCGTCCAAAAATATACTGAAGTAAGGCTGACAAGAGGACTTGAAAGCGGGGCAGAATTGCAGGAAACCGATTTCAGGAGGTAGACTGCAATTGCTTTTAAAGCATAGGAAAAGAGGCAGAACGTCCACAATGATGCACTTGGCCAAAAAGCGCGTATGCTTTTTTTCCTGAATATATTCAAGAAAAAACGCATACGCCCTTTTTGGCCAACCAAGCAAGCTTGCAAAGGAAATCTGCACTACAATGAAGTCTCACTTCCCCCCGGTCAAAAGGGCCATCTGAAAAAAGTGTAAAATCCAGAAAGGCAGGACAGGCCATGGAGAACTGGGAGCCTTGTTATGCTGATGGGCGGGATGTAAATTGCCAACAGCCACTCGGGGGAAGTGTACGGTGTTTCCTGAAACATCTAAAAAACAAAGCAACAGAGCCTAGGGCACTTCCACTTATGGTCCTGTAGCTTAGGGAAATTAAAATCAAAAAGACACAGCCACCCCAAAAGTTGGGACGGCTCTGTTTACAAGAACCTGGTTTACGGTACAAGTTGAATATCGCAGAAAGTGAAAAATGGATAAAGAAGTTGTGGTACTTACGTACAATGCAATATCACTCAGCAATGAAATCTATGTCATCAGGCCCGTAGCAGCATAATGAGTGGATTCAGGTATGATGATTCTAACTGAAATAAGTCACACAGAAAAAGAAACATCATAAGATATCACTAATACATTGTAATGTAAATGTAATGTAATGTAAAAATACATTTACATTACACGGAATGTAAACTTGGCTACAGAGGAACTGAATTACAAAACAGAAAAGGGTCTCAAATTTAGAAACCCAACTTATGCTTGCTTAAGGGGAAAGGTGAGTTGGCGTGCTGCATAAAACCAGAGATTGAAATGAGCACAGATAAAGTTCCTTAAGCCAAATATGGAATAGACAAGAGCTACTACTTACTCAACGAAATGGACTCAACACCCCATATTAAATGCCTAAGAGTGTACCTGACTAGGAAGTATCTTAAAACCTATGGATTGCTATGTCTCCGAAAGAGAATCAAGCATGTGTGCAGGGGCATAGATGCAGCAGTGATAGGATTGGAGAAGTTCGGTGAGCAAATGAAGACCCTTTGAAGTCATATTGCATGGTACCCATTCCACGGGTCTCAACTCTCCAGGTTTAAGGTATTCTTCCTTCAGCTAAAACATGCATGTGGAACCCAGAGTATGATCAACCGTGTGATCGGGAGACGTGTTCCAATATGTGTCAGTTTTCGTCCCCTGGTACTCGGGTGCAACATTCCAGACGCTTTACTAACACTCTCCCGACTTGGAGAGTCAGTGCCTTTAACCTCCTGTTTGGCCCAGTTTGCAATTTCTGCGGAAGATGAACAGGAATAGGGAGAACCAATGACAGACTAGCTGGAGGTGTCTGGACGGGCAAATTTAACTCTCATTTCCCACCAGGAAGAGGAATTAACCAAAGGCTCAGCGTGCCATCCCGGAACCAGATTAAGGCCTGAAGCCATCCTGTGGTGTTGCGGCCAGCTCACGAGAAAGCGAGTTGAAGAAAGGAGCTCAGGGGCACTGTAATTCACAAACCTGCAGAGTTATAAATGACAGCTATCGTCCAAAAATATACTGAAGTAAGGCTGCCAAGAGGACTTGAAAGCGGGGCAGAATTGCAGGAAACCGATTTCAGGAGGTAGACTGGAATTGCATTTAAAGCATAGGAAAAGAGGCAGAACGTCCACAATGATGCACTTGGCCAAAAAGGGCGTATGCGTTTTTTCCTGAATATATTCAAGAAAAAACGCATACGCCCTTTTTGGCCAACCAAGCAAGCTTGCAAAGGAAATCTGCACTACAATGAAGTCTCACTTCCCCCCGGTCAAAAGGGCCATCTGAAAAAAGTGTAAAATCCAGAAAGGCAGGACAGGCCATGGAGAACTGGGAGCCTTGTTATGCTGATGGGCGGGATGTAAATTGCCAACAGCCACTCGGGAGAAGTGTATGGTGTTTCCTGAAACTTCTAAAAAACAAAGCAACAGAGCCTAGGGCACTTCCACTTATGGTCCTATAGCTTAGGGAAATTAAAATCAAAAAGACACAGCCACCCCAAAAGTTGGGACGGCTCTGTTTACAAGAACCTGGTTTACGGTACAAGTTCAATATCGCAGAAAGTGAAAAATGGATAAAGAAGTTGTGGTACTTACGTACAATGCAATATCACTCAGCAATGAAATCTATGTCATCAGGCCCGTAGCAGCATAATGAGTGGATTCAGGTATGATGATTCTAACTGAAATAAGTCACACAGAAAAAGAAACATCATAAGATATCACTAATACACGGAATGTAAACTTGGCTACAGAGGAACTGAATTACAAAACAGAACAGGGTCTCAAATTTAGAAACCCAACTTATGCTTGCTTAAGGGGAAAGGTGAGTTGGCGTGCTGCATAAAACCAGAGATTGAAATGAGCACAGATAAAGTTCCTTAAGCCAAATATGGAACAGACAAGAGCTACTACTTACTCAACGAAATGGACTCAACACCCCATATTAAATGCCTAAGAGTGTACCTGACTAGGAAGTATCTTAAAACCTATGGATTGCTATGTCTCCGAAAGAGAATCAAGCGTGTGTGCAGGGGCATAGACGCAGCAGTGATAGGACTGGAGAGGTTCGGTGAGCAAATGAAGACCCTTTGAAGTCATATTGCATGGTACCCATTCCACGGGTCTCAACTCTCCAGGTTTAAGGTATTCTTCCTTCAGCTAAAACATGCATGTGGAACCCAGAGTATGATCAACCGTGTGATCGGGAGCCGTGTTCCAATATGTCTGAGTTTTCGTCCCCTGGTACTCGGGTGCAACATTCCAGACGCTTTACTAACACTCTCCCGACTTGGAGAGTCAGTGCCTTTAACCTCCTGTTTGGCCCAGTTTGCAATTTCTGCGGAAGATGAACAGGAATAGGGAGAACCAATGACAGACTAGCTGGAGGTGTCTGGACGGGCAAATTTAACTCTCATTTCCCACCAGGAAGAGGAATTAACCAAAGGCTCAGCGTGCCGTGCCGGAACCAGATTAGGGCCTGAAGCCATCCTGCGGTGTTGCGGCCAGCTCACGAGAAAGCGAGTTGAAGAAAGGAGCTCAGGGGCACTGTAATTCACAAACCTGCAGAGTTATAAATGACAGCTATCGTCCAAAAATATACTGAAGTAAGGCTGCCAAGAGGACTTGAAAGCGGGGCAGAATTGCAGGAAACCGATTTCAGGAGGTAGACTGGAATTGCATTTAAAGCATAGGAAAAGAGGCAGAACGTCCACAATGATGCACTTGGCCAAAAAGGGCGTATGCGTTTTTTCCTGAATATATTCAAGAAAAAACGCATACGCCCTTTTTGGCCAACCAAGCAAGCTTGCAAAGGAAATCTGCACTACAATGAAGTCTCACTTCCCCCCGGTCAAAAGGGCCATCTGAAAAAAGTGTAAAATCCAGAAAGGCAGGACAGGCCATGGAGAACTGGGAGCCTTGTTATGCTGATGGGCGGGATGTAAATTGCCAACAGCCACTCGGGGGAAGTGTACGGTGTTTCCTGAAACATCTAAAAAACAAAGCAACAGAGCCTAGGGCACTTCCACTTATGGTCCTATAGCTTAGGGAAATTAAAATCAAAAAGACACAGCCACCCCAAAGGTTGGGACGGCTCTGTTTACAAGAACCTGGTTTACGGTACAAGTTCAATATCGCAGAAAGTGAAAAATGGATAAAGAAGTTGTGGTACTTACGTACAATGCAATATCACTCAGCAATGAAATCTATGTCATCAGGCCCGTAGCAGCATAATGAGTGGATTCAGGTATGATGATTCTAACTGAAATAAGTCACACAGAAAAAGAAACATCATAAGATATCACTAATACACGGAATGTAAACTTGGCTACAGAGGAACTGAATTCCAAAACAGAACAGGGTCTCAAACTTAGAAACACAACTTATGCTTGCTTAAGGGGAAAGGTGAGTTGGCGTGCTGCATAAAACCAGAGATTGAAATGAGCACAGATAAAGTTCCTTAAGCCAAATATGGAATAGACAAGAGCTACTACTTACTCAACGAAATGGACTCAACACCCCATATTAAATGCCTAAGAGTGTACCTGACTAGGAAGTATCTTAAAACCTATGGATTGCTATGTCTCCGAAAGAGAATCAAGCATGTGTGCAGGGGCATAGACGCAGCAGTGATAGGATTGGAGAAGTTCGGTGAGCAAATGAAGACCCTTTGAAGTCATATTGCATGGTACCCATTCCACGGGTCTCAACTCTCCAGGTTTAAGGTATTCTTCCTTCAGCTAAAACATGCATGTGGAACCCAGAGTATGATCAACCGTGTGATCGGGAGACGTGTTTCAATATGTGTCAGTTTTCGACCCCTGGTACTCGGGTGCAACATTCCAGACGCTTTACTAACACTCTCCCGACTTGGAGAGTCAGTGCCTTTAACCTCCTGTTTGGCCCAGTTTGCAATTTCTGCGGAAGATGAACAGGAATAGGGAGAACCAATGACAGACTAGCTGGAGGTGTCTGGACGGGCAAATTTAACTCTCATTTCCCACCAGGAAGAGGAATTAACCAAAGGCTCAGCGTGCCATGCCGGAACCAGATTAAGGCCTGAAGCCATCCTGTGGTGTTGCGGCCAGCTCACGAGAAAGCGAGTTGAAGAAAGGAGCTCAGGGGCACTGTAATTCACAAACCTGCAGAGTTATAAATGACAGCTATCGTCCAAAAATATACTGAAGTAAGGCTGCCAAGAGGACTTGAAAGCGGGGCAGAATTGCAGGAAACCGATTTCAGGAGGTAGACTGCAATTGCATTTAAAGCATAGGAAAAGAGGCAGAACGTCCACAATGATGCACTTGGCCAAAAAGGGCGTATGCGTTTTTTCCTGAATATATTCAAGAAAAAACGCATACGCCCTTTTTGGCCAACCAAGCAAGCTTGCAAAGGAAATCTGCACTACAATGAAGTCTCACTTCCCCCCGGTCAAAAGGGCCATCTGAAAAGAGTGTAAAATCCAGAAAGGCAGGACAGGCCATGGAGAACTGGGAGCCTTGTTATGCTGATGGGCGGGATGCAAATTGCCAACAGCCACTCGGGGGAAGTGTACGGTGTTTCCTGAAACATCTAAAAAACAAAGCAACAGAGCCTAGGGCACTTCCACTTATGGTCCTATAGCTTAGGGAAATTAAAATCAAAAAGACACAGCCACCCCAAAAGTTGGGACGGCTCTGTTTACAAGAACCTGGTTTACGGTACAAGTTGAATATCGCAGAAAGTGAAAAATGGATAAAGAAGTTGTGGTACTTACGTACAATGCAATATCACTCAGCAATGAAATCTATGTCATCAGGCCCGTAGCAGCATAATGAGTGGATTCAGGTATGATGATTCTAACTGAAATAAGTCACACAGAAAAAGATACATCATAAGATACCACTAATACACGGAATGTAAACATGGCTACATAGGAACTGAATTACAAAACAGAACAGGGTCTCAAATTTAGAAAACCAACTTATGCTTGCTTAAGGGGAAAGGTGAGTTGGGGTGCTGCATAAAACCAGAGATTGAAATGAGCACAGATAAAGTTCCTTAAGCCAAATATGGAATAGACAAGAGCTACTCCTTGCTCAACGAAATGGACTCAACACACCATATTAAATGCCTAAGAGTGTACCTGACTAGGAAGTATCTTAAAACCTATGGATTGCTATGTCTCCGAAAGAGAATCAAGCGTGTGTACAGGGGCATAAACGCAGCAGTGATAGGACTGGAGAGGTTCGGTGAGCAAATGAAGACCCTTTGAAGTCATATTGCATGGTACCCATTCCACGGGTCTCAACTCTCCAGGTTTAAGGTATTCTTCCTTCAGCTAAAACATGCATGTGGAACCCAGAGTATGATCAACCGTGTGATCGGGAGATGTGTTCCAATATGTGTCAGTTTTCGTCCCCTGGTACTCGGGTGCAACATTCCAGACGCTTTACTAACACTCTCCCGACTTGGAGAGTCAGTGCCTTTAACCTCCTGTTTGGCCCAGTTTGCAGTTTCTGCGGAAGATGAACAGGAATAGGGAGAACCAATGACAGACTAGCTGGAGGTGTCTGGACGGGCCAATTTAACTCTCATTTCCCACCAGGAAGAGGAATTAACCAAAGGCTCAGCGTGCCATGCCGGAACCAGATTAGGGCCTGAAGCAATCCTGCGGTGTTGCGGCCAGCTCACGAGAAAGCGAGTTGAAGAAAGGAGCTCAGGGGCACTGTAATTCACAAACCTGCAGAGTTATAAATGACAGCTATCGACTAATAATATACTGAAGTAAGGCTGCCAAGAGGACTTGAAAGCGGGGCAGAATTGCAGGAAACCGATTTCAGGAGGTAGACTGGAATTGCATTTAAAGCATAGGAAAAGAGGCAGAACGTCCACAATGATGCACTTGGCCAAAAAGTGCGTATGCGTTTTTTCCTGAATATATTCAGGAAAAAACGCATACGCCCTTTTTGGCCAACCAAGCAAGCTTGCAAAGGAAATCTGCACTACAATGAAGTCTCACTTCCCCCCCCCCCCCCGGTCAAAAGGGGCATCTGAAAAAAGTGAAAAATCCAGAAAGGCAGGACAGGCCATGGAGAACTGGGAGCCTTGTTATGCTGATGGGCGGGATGTAAATTGCCAACAGCCACTCGGGAGAAGTGTATGGTGTTTCCTGAAACATCTAAAAATCAAAGCAACAGAGCCTAGGGCACTTCCACTTATGGTCCTATAGCTTAGGGAAATTAAAATCAAAAAGACACAGCCACCCCAAAGGTTGGGACGGCTCTCTTTACAAGAACCTGGTTTACGGTACAAGTTCAATATCGCAGAAATTGAAAAATGGATAAAGAAGTTGTGGTACTTACGTACAATGCAGTATCACTCAGCAATGAAATCATTGTCATCAGGCCGGTAGCAGCATAATGAGTGGCTTCAGGTATGATGATTCTAACTGAAATAAGTCACACAGAAAAAGAAACATCATAAGATATCACTAATACACGGAATGTAAACTTGGCTACACAGGAACTGAATTACAAAACAGAACAGGGTCTCAAATTTAGAAAACCAACTTATGCTTGCTTAAAGGGAAAGGTGAGTTGGGGTGCTGCATAAAACCAGAGATTGAAATGAGCACAGATAAAGTTCCTTAAGCCAAATATGGAATAGACAAGAGCTACTCCTTGCTCAACGAAATGGACTCAACACACCATATTAAATGCCTAAGAGTGTACCTGACTAGGAAGTATCTTAAAACCTATGGATTGCTATGTCTCTGAAAGAGAATCAAGCGTGTGTACAGGGGCATAAACGCAGCAGTGATAGGACTGGAGAGGTTCGGTGAGCAAATGAAGACCCTTTGAAATCATATTGCATGGTACCCATTCCACGGGTCTCAACTCTCCAGGTTTAAGGTATTCTTCCTTCACCTAAAACATGCATGTGGAACCCAGAGTATGATCAACCGTGTGATCGGGAGACGTGTTCCAATATGTGTCAGTTTTCGTCCCCTGGTACTCGGGTGCAACATTCCAGACGCTTTACTAACACTCTCCCGACTTGGAGAGTCAGTGCCTTTAACCTCCTGTTTGGCCCAGTTTGCAATTTCTGCGGAAGATGAACAGGAATAGGGAGAACCAATGACAGACTAGCTGGAGGTGTCTGGACGGGCAAATTTAACTCTCATTTCCCACCAGGAAGAGGAATTAACCAAAGGCTCAGCGTGCCGTGCCGGAACCAGATTAGGGCCTGAAGCAATCCTGCGGTGTTGCGGCCAGCTCATGAGAAAGCGAGTTGAAGAAAGGAGCTCAGGGGCACTGTAATTCACAAACCTGCAGAGTTATAAATGACAGCTATCGACCAATAATATACTGAAGTAAGGCTGCCAAGAGGACTTGAAAGCGGGGCAGAATTGCAGGAAACCGATTTCAGGAGGTAGACTGGAATTGCATTTAAAGCATAGGAAAAGAGGCAGAACGTCCACAATGATGCACTTGGCCAAAAAGGGCGTATGCGTTTTTTGGTGAATATATTCAGGAAAAAACGCATACGCCCTTTTTGGCCAACCAAGCAAGCTTGCAAAGGAAATCTGCACTACAATGAAGTCTCACTTCCCCCCGGTCAAAAGGGCCATCTGAAAAAAGTGTAAAATCCAGAAAGGCAGGACAGGCCATGGAGAACTGGGAGCCTTGTTATGCTGATGGGCGGGATGTAAATTGCCAACAGCCACTCGGGAGAAGTGTATGGTGTTTCCTGAAACATCTAAAAATCAAAGCAACAGAGCCTAGGGCACTTCCACTTATGGTCCTATAGCTTAGGGAAATTAAAATCAAAAAGACACAGCCACCCCAAAGGTTGGGACGGCTCTCTTTACAAGAACCTGGTTTACGGTACAAGTTCAATATCGCAGAAAGTGAAAAATGGATAAAGAAGTTGTGGTACTTACATACAATGCAGTATCACTCAGCAATGAAATCTATGTCATCAGGCCCGTAGCAGCATAATGAGTGGCTTCAGGTACGATGATTCTAACTGAAATAAGTCACACAGAAAAAGAAACATCATAAGATATCACTAATACACGGAATGTAAACTTGGCTACACAGGAACTGAATTACAAAACAGAACAGGGTCTCAAATTTAGAAAACCAACTTATGCTTGCTTAAGGGGAAAGGTGAGTTGGGGTGCTGCATAATACCAGAGATTGAAATGAGCACAGATAAAGTTCCTTAAGCCAAATATGGAATAGACAAGAGCTACTCCTTGCTCAACGAAATGGACTCAACACACCATATTAAATGCCTAAGAGTGTACCTGACTAGGAAGTATCTTAAAACCTATGGATTGCTATGTCTCCGAAAGAGAATCAAGCGTGTGTACAGGGGCATAAACGCAGCAGTGATAGGACTGGAGAGGTTCGGTGAGCAAATGAAGACCCTTTGAAGTCATATTGCATGGTACCCATTCCACGGGTCTCAACTCTCCAGGTTTAAGATATTCTTCCTTCAGCTAAAACATGCATGTGGAACCCAGAGTATGATCAACCGTGTGATCGGGAGACGTGTTCCAATATGTGTCAGTTTTCGTCCCCTGGTACTCGGGTGCAACATTCCAGACGCTTTACTAACACTCTCCCGACTTGGAGAGTCAGTGTCTTTAACCTCCTGTTTGGCCCAGTTTGCAATTTCTGCGGAAGATGAACAGGAATAGGGAGAACCAATGAGAGACTAGCTGGAGGGGTCTGGACGGGCAAATTTAACTCTCATTTCGCACCAGGAAGAGGAATTAACCAAAGGCTCAGCGTGCCGTGCCGGAACCAGATTAGGGCCTGAAGCAATCCTGCGGTGTTGCGGCCAGCTCATGAGAAAGCGAGTTGAAGAAAGGAGCTCAGGGGCACTGTAATTCACAAACCTGCAGAGTTATAAATGACAGCTATCGACCAATAATATACTGAAGTAAGGCTGCCAAGAGGACTTGAAAGCGGGGCAGAATTGCAGGAAACCGATTTCAGGAGGTAGACTGGAATTGCATTTAAAGCATAGGAAAAGAGGCAGAACGTCCACAATGATGCACTTGGCCAAAAAGGGCATATGCGTTTTTTCCTGAATATATTCAGGAAAAAACGCATACGCAATTTTTGGCCAACCAAGCAAGCTTGCAAAGGAAATCTGCACTACAATGAAGTCTCACTTCCCCCCGGTCAAAAGGGCCATCTGAAAAAAGTGTAAAATCCAGAAAGGCAGGACAGGCCATGGAGAACTGGGAGCCTTGTTATGCTGATGGGCGGGATGTAAATTGCCAACAGCCACTCGGGAGAAGTGTATGGTGTTTCCTGAAACATCTAAAAATCAAAGCAACAGAGCCTAGGGCACTTCCACTTATGGTCCTATAGCTTAGGGAAATTAAAATCAAAAAGACACAGCCACCCCAAAGGTTGGGACGGCTCTCTTTACAAGAACCTGGTTTACGGTACAAGTTCAATATCGCAGAAAGTGAAAAATGGATAAAGAAGTTGTGGTACTTACGTACAATGCAGTATCACTCAGCAATGAAATCTATGTCATCAGGCCCGTAGCAGCATAATGAGTGGCTTCAGGTACGATGATTCTAACTGAAATAAGTCACACAGAAAAAGAAACATCATAAGATATCACTAATACACGGAATGTAAACTTGGCTACACAGGAACTGAATTACAAAACAGAACAGGGTCTCAAATTTAGAAAACAAACTTATGCTTGCTTAAGGGGAAAGGTGAGTTGGGGTGCTGCATAAAACCAGAGATTGAAATGAGCACAGATAAAGTTCCTTAAGCCAAATATGGAATAGACAAGAGCTACTCCTTGCTCAACGAAATGGACTCAACACACCATATTAAATGCCCAAGAGTGTGCCTGACTAGGAAATATCTTAAAACCTATGGATTGCTATGTCTCCGAAAGAGAATCAAGCGTGTGTACAGGGGCATAAACGCAGCAGTGATAGGACTGGAGAGGTTCGGTGAGCAAATGAAGACCCTTTGAAGTCATATTGCATGGTAGCCATTCCACGGGTCTGAACTCTCCAGGTTTAAGGTATTCTTCCTTCAGCTAAAACATGCATGTGGAACCCAGAGTATGATCAACCGTGTGATCGGGAGACGTGTTCCAATATGTGTCAGTTTTCGTCCCCTGGTACTCGGGTGCAACATTCCAGACGCTTTACTAACACTCTCCCGACTTGGAGAGTCAGTGCCTTTAACCTCCTGTTTGGCCCAGTTTGCAATTTCTGCGGAAGATGAACAGGAATAGGGAGAACCAATGACAGACTAGCTGGAGGTGTCTGGACGGGCAAATTTAACTCTCATTTCCCACCAGGAAGAGGAATTAACCAAAGGCTCAGCGTGCCGTGCCGGAACCAGATTAGGGCCTGAAGCCATCCTGCGGTGTTGCGGCCAGCTCACGAGAAAGCGAGTTGAAGAAAGGAGCTCAGGGGCACTGTAATTCACAAACCTGCAGAGTTATAAATGACAGCTATCGTCCAAAAATATACTGAAGTAAGGCTGCCAAGAGGACTTGAATGCGGGGCAGAATTGCAGGAAACCGATTTCAGGAGGTAGACTGGAATTGCATTTAAAGCATAGGAAAAGAGGCGGAACGTCCACAATGATGCACTTGGCCAAAAAGGGCGTATGCGTTTTTTCCTGAATATATTCAGGAAAAAACGCATACGCCCTTTTTGGCCAACCAAGCAAGCTTGCAAAGGAAATCTGCACTACAATGAAGTCTCACTTCCCCCCGGTCAAAAGGGCAATCTGAAAAAAGTGTAAAATCCAGAAAGGCAGGACAGGCCATGGAGAACTGGGAGCCTTGTTATGCTGATGGGCGGGATGTAAATTGCCAACAGCCACTCGGGAGAAGTGTATGGTGTTTCCTGAAACATCTAAAAATCAAAGCAACAGAGCCTAGGGCACTTCCACTTATGGTCCTATAGCTTAGGGAAATTAAAATCAAAAAGACACAGCCACCCCAAAGGTTGGGAAGGCTCTCTTTACAAGAACCTGGTTTACGGTACAAGTTCAATATCGCAGAAAGTGAAAAATGGATAAAGAAGTTGTGGTACTTACGTACAATGCAGTATCACTCAGCAATGAAATCTATGTCATCAGGCCCGTAGCAGCATAATGAGTGGCTTCAGGTACGATGATTCTAACTGAAATAAGTCACACAGAAAAAGAAACATCATAAGATATCACTAATACACGGAATGTAAACTTGGCTACACAGGAACTGAATTACAAAACAGAACAGGGTCTCAAATTTAGAAAACCAACTTATGCTTGCTTAAGGGGAAAGGTGAGTTGGGGTGCTGCATAAAACCAGAGATTGAAATGAGCACAGATAAAGTTCCTTAAGCCAAATATGGAATAGACAAGAGCTACTCCTTGCTCAACGAAATGGACTCAACACACCATATTAAATGCCTAAGAGTGTACCTGACTAGGAAGTATCTTAAAACCTATGGATTGCTATGTCTCCGAAAGAGAATCAAGCGTGTGTACAGGGGCATAAACGCAGCAGTGATAGGACTGGAGAGGTTCGGTGAGCAAATGAAGACCCTTTGAAGTCATATTGCATGGTACCCATTCCACGGGTCTCAACTCTCCAGGTTTAAGATATTCTTCTTTCAGCTAAAACATGCATGTGGAACCCAGAGTATGATCAACCGTGTGATCGGGAGACGTGTTCCAATATGTGTCAGTTTTCGTCCCCTGGTACTCGGGTGCAACATTCCAGACGCTTTACTAACACTCTCCCGACTTGGAGAGTCAGTGTCTTTAACCTCCTGTTTGGCCCAGTTTGCAATTTCTGCGGAAGATGAACAGGAATAGGGAGAACCAATGAGAGACTAGCTGGAGGTGTCTGGACGGGCAAATTTAACTCTCATTTCGCACCAGGAAGAGGAATTAACCAAAGGCTCAGCGTGCCGTGCCGGAACCAGATTAGGGCCTGAAGCAATCCTGCGGTGTTGCGGCCAGCTCATGAGAAAGCGAGTTGAAGAAAGGAGCTCAGGGGCACTGTAATTCACAAACCTGCAGAGTTATAAATGACAGCTATCGACCAATAATATACTGAAGTAAGGCTGCCAAGAGGACTTGAAAGCGGGGCAGAATTGCAGGAAACCGATTTCAGGAGGTAGACTGGAATTGCATTGAAAGCATAGGAAAAGAGGCAGAACGTCCACAATGATGCACTTGGCCAAAAAGGGCGTATGCGTTTTTTCGTGAATATATTCAGGAAAAAACGCATACGCCCTTTTTGGCCAACCAAGCAAGCTTGCAAAGGAAATCTGCACTACAATGAAGTCTCACTTCCCCCCGGTCAAAAGGGCCATCTGCAAAAAGTGTAAAATCCAGAAAGGCAGGACAGGCCATGGAGAACTGGGAGCCTTGTTATGCTGATGGGCGGGATGTAAATTGCCAACAGCCACTCGGGAGAAGTGTATGGTGTTTCCTGAAACATCTAAAAATCAAAGCAACAGAGCCTAGGGCACTTCCACTTATGGTCCTATAGCTTAGGGAAATTAAAATCAAAAAGACACAGCCACCCCAAAGGTTGGGATGGCTCTCTTTACAAGAACCTGGTTTACGGTACAAGTTCAATATCGCAGAAAGTGAAAAATGGATAAAGAAGTTGTGGTACTTACGTACAATGCAGTATCACTCAGCAATGAAATCTATGTCATCAGGCCCGTAGCAGCATAATGAGTGGCTTCAGGTACGATGATTCTAACTGAAATAAGTCACACAGAAAAAGAAACATCATAAGATATCACTAATACACGGAATGTAAACTTGGCTACACAGGAACTGAATTACAAAACAGAACAGGGTCTCAAATTTAGAAAACCAACTTATGCTTGCTTAAGGGGAAAGGTGAGTTGGGGTGCTGCATAAAACCAGAGATTGAAATGAGCACAGATAAAGTTCCTTAAGCCAAATATGGAATAGACAAGAGCTACTCCTTGCTCAACGAAATGGACTCAACACACCATATTAAATGCCTAAGAGTGTGCCTGACTAGGAAGTATCTTAAAACCTATGGATTGCTATGTCTCCGAAAGAGAATCAAGCGTGTGTACAGGGGCATAAACGCAGCAGTGATAGGACTGGAGAGGTTCGGTGAGCAAATGAAGACCCTTTGAAGTCATATTGCATGGTACCCATTCCACGGGTCTCAACTCTCCAGGTTTAAGGTATTCTTCCTTCAGCTAAAACATGCATGTGGAACCCAGAGTATGATCAACCGTGTGATTGGGAGACGTGTTCCAATATGTGTCAGTTTTCGTCCCCTGGTACTCGGGTGCAACATTCCAGACGCTTTACTAACACTCTCCCGACTTGGAGAGTCAGTGCCTTTAACCTCCTGTTTGGCCCAGTTTGCAATTTCTGCGGAAGATGAACAGGAATAGGGAGAACCAATGAGAGACTAGCTGGAGGTGTCTGGACGGGCAAATTTAACTCTCATTTCCCACCAGGAAGAGGAATTAACCAAAGGCTCAGCGTGCCATGCCGGAACCAGATTAGGGCCTGAAGCCTTCCTGCGGTGTTGCGGCCAGCTCACGAGAAAGCGAGTTGAAGAAAGGAGCTCAGGGGCACTGTAATTCACAAACCTGCAGAGTTATAAATGACAGCTATCGTCCAAAAATATACTGAAGTAAGGCTGCCAAGAGGACTTGAATGCGGGGCAGAATTGCAGGAAACCGATTTCAGGAGGTAGACTGGAATTGCATTTAAAGCATAGGAAAAGAGGCAGAACGTCCACAATGATGCACTTGGCCAAAAAGGGCGTATGCGTTTTTTCCTGAATATATTCAGGAAAAAACGCATACGCCCTTTTTGGCCAACCAAGCAAGCTTGCAAAGGAAATCTGCACTACAATGAAGTCTCACTTCCCCCCGGTCAAAAGGGCCATCTGAAAAAAGTGTAAAATCCAGAAAGGCAGGACAGGCCATGGAGAACTGGGAGCCTTGTTATGCTGATGGGCGGGATGTAAATTGCCAACAGCCACTCGGGAGAAGTGTATGGTGTTTCCTGAAACATCTAAAAATCAAAGCAACAGAGCCTAGGGCACTTCCACTTATGGTCATATAGCTTAGGGAAATTAAAATCAAAAAGACACAGCCACCCCAAAGGTTGGGACGGCTCTCTTTACAAGAACCTGGTTTACGGTACAAGTTCAATATCGCAGAAAGTGAAAAATGGATAAAGAAGTTGTGGTACTTACGTACAATGCAGTATCACTCAGCAATGAAATCTATGTCATCAGGCCCGTAGCAGCATAATGAGTGGATTCAGGTACGATGATTCTAACTGAAATAAGTCACACAGAAAAAGAAACATCATAAGATATCACTAATACACGGAATGTAAACTTGGCTACACAGGAACTGAATTACAAAACAGAACAGGGTCTCAAATTTAGAAAACCAACTTATGCTTGCTTAAGGGGAAAGGTGAGTTGCGGTGCTGCATAAAACCAGAGATTGAAATGAGCACAGATAAAGTTCCTTAAGCCAAATATGGAATAGACAAGAGCTACTCCTTGCTCAACGAAATGGACTCAACACACCATATTAAATGCCTAAGAGTGTACCTGACTAGGAAGTATCTTAAAACCTATGGATTGCTATGTCTCCGAAAGAGAATCAAGCGTGTGTACAGGGGCATAAACGCAGCAGTGATAGGACTGGAGAGGTTCGGTGAGCAAATGAAGACCCTTTGAAGTCATATTGCATGGTACCCATTCCACGGGTCTCAACTCTCCAGGTTTAAGATATTCTTCCTTCAGCTAAAACATGCATGTGGAACCCAGAGTATGATCAACCGTGTGATCGGGAGACGTGTTCCAATATGTGTCAGTTTTCGTCCCCTGGTACTCGGGTGCAACATTCCAGACGCTTTACTAACACTCTCCCGACTTGGAGAGTCAGTGTCTTTAACCTCCTGTTTGGCCCAGTTTGCAATTTCTGCGGAAGATGAACAGGAATAGGGAGAACCAATGACAAACTAGCTGGAGGGGTCTGGACGGGCAAATTTAACTCTCATTTCGCACCAGGAAGAGGAATTAACCAAAGGCTCAGCGTGCCGTGCCGGAACCAGATTAGGGCCTGAAGCAATCCTGCGGTGTTGCGGCCAGCTCATGAGAAAGCGAGTTGAAGAAAGGAGCTCAGGGGCACTGTAATTCACAAACCTGCAGAGTTATAAATGACAGCTATCGACCAATAATATACTGAAGTAAGGCTGCCAAGAGGACTTGAAAGCGGGGCAGAATTGCAGGAAACCGATTTCAGGAGGTAGACTGGAATTGCATTTAAAGCATAGGAAAAGAGACAGAACGTCCACAATGATGCACTTGGCCAAAAAGGGCGTATGCGTTTTTTCGTGAATATATTCAGGAAAAAACGCATACGCCCTTTTTGGCCAACCAAGCAAGCTTGCAAAGGAAATCTGCACTACAATGAAGTCTCACTTCCCCCCGGTCAAAAGGGCCATCTGAAAAAAGTGTAAAATCCAGAAAGGCAGGACAGGCCATGGAGAACTGGGAGCCTTGTTATGCTAATGGGCGGGATGTAAATTGCCAACAGCCACTCGGGAGAAGTGTATGGTGTTTCCTGAAACATCTAAAAATCAAAGCAACAGAGCCTAGGGCACTTCCACTTATGGTCCTATAGCTTAGGGAAATTAAAATCAAAAAGACACAGCCACCCCAAAGGTTGGGACGGCTCTCTTTACAAGAACCTGGTTTACGGCACAAGTTCAATATCGCAGAAAGTGAAAAATGGATAAAGAAGTTGTGGTACTTACGTACAATGCAGTATCACTCAGCAATGAAATCTATGTCATCAGGCCCGTAGCAGCATAAAGAGTGGATTCAGGTATGATGATTCTAACTGAAATAAGTCACACAGAAAAAGAAACATCATAAGATATCACTAATACACGGAATGTAAACTTGGCTACACAGGAACTGAATTACAAAACAGAACAGGGTCTCAAATTTAGAAAACCAACTTATGCTTGCTTAAGGGGAAAGGTGAGTTGGGGTGCTGCATAAAACCAGAGATTGAAATGAGCACAGATAAAGTTCCTTAAGCCAAATATGGAATAGACAAGAGCTACTCCTTGCTCAACGAAATGGACTCAACACACCATATTAAATGCCTAAGAGTGTACCTGACTAGGAAGTATCTTAAAACCTATGGATTGCTATGTCTCCGAAAGAGAATCAAGCGTGTGTACAGGGGCATAAACGCAGCAGTGATAGGACTGGAGAGGTTCGGTGAGCAAATGAAGACCCTTTGAAGTCATATTGCATGGTACCCATTCCACGGGTCTCAACTCTCCAGGTTTAAGGTATTCTTCCTTCAGCTAAAACATGCATGTGGAACCCAGAGTATGATCAACCGTGTGATCGGGAGACGTGTTCCAATATGTGTCAGTTTTCGTCCCCTGGTACTCGGGTGCAACATTCCAGATGCTTTACTAACACTCTCCCGACTTGGAGAGTCAGTGCCTTTAACCTCCTGTTTGGCCCAGTTTGCAATTTCTGTGGAAGATGAACAGGAATAGGGAGAACCAATGACAGACTAGCTGGAGGTGTCTGGACGGGCCAATTTAACTCTCATTTCGCACCAGGAAGAGGAATTAACCAAAGGCTCAGCGTGCCGTGCCGGAACCAGATTAGGGCCTGAAGCCATCCTGCGGTGTTGCGGCCAGCTCACGAGAAAGCGAGTTGAAGAAAGGAGCTCAGGGGCACTGTAATTCACAAACCTGCAGAGTTATAAATGACAGCTATCGACCAATAATATACTGAAGTAAGGCTGCCAAGAGGACTTGAAAGCGGGGCAGAATTGCAGGAAACCGATTTCAGGAGGTAGACTGGAATTGCATTTAAAGCATAGGAAAAGAGGCAGAACGTCCACAATGATGCACTTGGCCAAAAAGGGCGTATGCGTTTTTTCCTGAATATATTCAGGAAAAAACGCATACGCCCTTTTTGGCCAACCAAGCAAGCTTGCAAAGGAAATCTGCACTACAATGAAGTCTCACTTCCCCCGGGTCAAAAGGGCCATCTGAAAAAAGTGTAAACTCCAGAAAGGCAGGACAGGCCATGGAGAACTGGGAGCCTTGTTATGCTGATGGGCGGGATGTAAATTGCCAACAGCCACTCGGGAGAAGTGTATGGTGTTTCCTGAAACATCTAAAAAACAAAGCAACAGAGCCTAGGGCACTTCCACATATGGTCCTATAGCTTAGGGAAATTAAAATCAAAAAGACACAGCCACCCCAAAGGTTGGGACGGCTCTCTTTACAAGAACCTGGTTTACGGTACAAGTTCAATATCGCAGAAAGTGAAAAATGGATAAAGAAGTTGTGGTACTTACGTACAATGCAATATCACTCAGCAATGAAATCTATGTCATCAGGCCCGTAGCAGCATAATGAGTGGATTCAGGTATGATGATTCTAACTGAAATAAGTCACACAGAAAAAGATACATCATAAGATACCACTAATACACGGAATGTAAACATGGCTACATAGGAACTGAATTACAAAACAGAACATGGTCTCAAATTTAGAAAACCAACTTATGCTTGCTTAAGGGGAAAGGTGAGTTGGGGTGCTGCATAAAACCAGAGATTGAAATGAGCACAGATAAAGTTCCTTAAGCCAAATATGGAATAGACAAGAGCTACTCCTTGCTCAACGAAATGGATTCAACACCCCATATTAAACACCTAAGAATATACCTGACTAAGAAGTATCTTAAAACCTATGGATTGCTATGTCTCCGAAAGAGAATCAAGCATGTGTGCAGGGGCATAAACGCAGCAGTGATAGGATTGGAGAGGTTCGTTGAGCAAATGAAGACCCTTTGAAGTCACATTGCATGGTACCCATTCCACGGGTCTCAACTCTCCAGGTTTAAGGTATTCTTCCTTCAGCTAAAACATGCATGTGGAACCCAGAGTATGATCAACCGTGTGATCGGGAGACGTGTTCCAATATGTGTCAGTTTTCGTCCCCTGGTACTCGGGTGCAACATTCCAGACGCTTTACTAACACTCTCCCGACTTGGAGAGTCAGTGCCTTTAACCTCCTGTTTGGCCCAGTTTGCAATTTCTGCGGAAGATGAACAGGAATAGGGAGAACCAATGACATACTAGCTGGAGGTGTCTGGATGGGCAAATTTAACTCTCATTTCCCACCAGGAAGAGGAATTAACCAAAGTCTCAGCATGCCGTTCCGGAACCAGATTAGGGCCTGAAGCAATCCTGCGGTGTTGCGGCCAGCTCACAAGAAAGCGAGTTGAAGAAAGGAGCTCAGGGGCACTGTAATTCACAAACCTGCAGAGTTATAAATGACAGCTATCGACCAATAATATACTGAAGTAAGGCTGCCAAGAGGACTTGAAAGCGGGGCAGAATTGCAGGAAACCGATTTCAGGAGGTAGACTGGAATTGCATTTAAAGCATAGGAAAAGAGGCAGAACGTCCACAATGATGCACTTGGCCAAAAAGGGCGTATGCGTTTTTTCCTGAATATATTCAGGAAAAAACGCATACGCCCTTTTTGGCCAACCAAGCAAGCTTGCAAAGGAAATCTGCACTACAATGAAGTCTCACTTCCCCCCGGTCAAAAGGGCCATCTGAAAAAAGTGTAAAATCCAGAAAGGCAGGACAGGCCATGGAGAACTGGGAGCCTTGTTATGCTGATGGGCGGGATGTAAATTGCCAACAGCCACTCGGGAGAAGTGTATGGTGTTTCCTGAAACATCTAAAAATCAAAGCAACACAGCCTAGGGCACTTCCACTTATGGTCCTATAGCTTAGGGAAATTAAAATCAAAAAGACACAGTCACCCCAAAAGTTGGGACGGCTCTCTTTACAAGAACCTGGTTTACAGTACAAGTTCAATATCGCAGAAAGTGAAAAATGGATAAAGAAGTTGTGGTACTTACGTACAATGCAGTATCAGTCAGCAATGAAATCTATGTCATCTGCCCGTAGCAGCATAATGAGTGGACTAAGTACGATAAATCTAACTGAAATAAGTCACACAGAAAAAGAAACATCATAAGGTATCACTAATACACGGAATGTAAACTTGGCTACACAGGAACTGAATTACAAAACAGAACAGGGTCTCAAATTTAGAAAACCAACTTATGCTTGCTTAAGGGGAAAGGTGAGTTGGGGTGCTGCATAAAAGCAGAGATTGAAATGAGCACAGATAAAGTTCCTTAAGCCAAATATGGAATAGACAAGAGCTACTCCTTGCTCAACGAAATGGACTCAACACCCCATATTAAACGCCGAAGAATGTACCTGACTAGGAAGTATCTTAAAACCTATGGATTGCTATGTCTCCGAAAGAGAATCAAGCGTGTGTACAGGGGCATAAACGCAACAGTGATAGGACTGGAGAGGTTCGGTGAGCAAATGAAGACCCTTTGAAGGCATATTGCATGGTACCCATTCCACGGGTCTCAACTCTCCAGGTTTAAGGTATTCTTCCTTCAGCTAAAACATGCATGTGGAACCCAGAGTATGATCAACTGTGTGATCGGGAGACGTGTTCAAATATGTGTCAGTTTTCGTCCCCTGGTACTCGGGTGCAACATTCCAGACTCTTTACTAACACTCTCCCGACGTGGAGAGTCAGTGCCTTTAACCTCCTGTTTGGGCCAGTTTGCAATTTCTGCGGAAGATGAACAGGAATAGGGAGAACCAATGAGAGACTAGCTGGAGGTGTCTGGACGGGCAAATTTAACTCTCATTTCCCACCAGGAAGAGGAATTAACCAAAGGCTCAGCGTACCGTGCCGGAACCAGATTAGGGCCTGAAGCCATCCTGCGGTGTTGCGGCCAGCTCACGAGAAAGCGAGTTGAAGAAAGGAGCTCAGGGGCACTGTAATTCACAAACCTGCAGAGTTATAAATGACAGCTATCGTCCAAAAATATACTGAAGTAAGGCTGCCAAGAGGACTTGAAAGCGGGGCAGAATCGCAGGAAACCGATTTCAGGAGGTAGACTGCAATTGCATTTAAAGCATAGGAAAAGAGGCAGAACGTCCACAATGATGCACATGGCCAAAAAGGGCGTATGCGTTTTTTCCTGAATATATTCAGGAAAAAACGCATACGCACTTTTTAGCCAACCAAGCAAGCTTGCAATGGAAATCTGCACTACAATGAAGTCTCACTTCCCCCCGGTCAAAAGGGCCATCTGAAAAAAGTGTAAAATCCAGAAAGGCAGGACAGGCCATGGAGAACTGGGAGCCTTGTTATGCTGCTGGGCGTGATTTAAATTGCCAACAGCCATTCCGGAGAAGTGTATGGTGTTTCCTGAAACATCTAAAAAACAAAGCAACAGAGCCTAGGGCACTTCCACTTATGGTCCTATAGCTGAGGGAAATTAAAATCAAAAAGACACAGCCACCCCAAAAGTTGGGACGGCTCTGTTTACAAGAACCTGGTTTACGGTACAAGTTCAATATCGCAGAAAGTGAAAAATGGATAAAGAAGTTGTGGTACTTACGTACAATGCAATATCACTCAGCAATGAAATCTATGTCATCAGGCCCGTAGCAGCATAATGAGTGGATTCAGGTATGATGATTCTAACTGAAATAAGTCACACAGAAAAAGAAACATCATAAGGTATCACTAATACATGGAATGTAAACTTGGCTACACAGGAACTGAATTACAAAACAGAACAGGGTCTCAAATTTAGAAAAGCAACTTATGCTTGCTTAAGGGGAAAGGTGAGTTGGGGTGCTGCATATAACCAGAGATTGAAATGAGCACAGATAAAGTTCCTTAAGCCAAATATGGAATAGACAAGAGCTACTCCGTGCTCAACGAAATGGACTCAACACCCCATATTAAACGGCTAAGAATGTACCTGACTAGGAAGTATCTTAAAACCTATGGACTGCTATGTCTCCGAAAGAGAATCAAGCGTGTGTACAGGGGCATAAACGCAGCAGTGATAGGATTGGAGAGGTTCGGTGAGCAAATGAAGGCCCTTTGAAGTCATATTGCATGGTATCGATTCCTCGGGTCTCAACTCTCCAGGTTTAAGGTATTCTTCCTTCAGCTAAAACATGCATGTGGAACCCAGAGTATGATCAACCGTGTGATCGGGAGACGTGTTCCAATATGTGTCAGTTTTCGTCCCCTGGTACTCGGGTGCAACATTCCAGACGCTTTACTAACACTCTCCCGACTTGGAGAGTCAGTGCCTTTAACCTCCTGTTTGGCCAAGTTTGCAATTTCTGCGGAAGATGAACAGGAATAGGGAGAACCAATGAGAGACTAGCTGGAGGTGTCTGGACGCGCAAATTTAACTCTCATTTCCCACCAGGAAGAGGAATTAACCAAAGGCTCAGCATGCCGTGCCGGAACCAGATTAGGGCCTGAAGCCATCCTGCGGTGTTGCGGGCAGCTCACGAGAAAGCGAGTTGAAGAAAGGAGCTCAGGGGCACTGTAATTCACAAACCTGCAGAGTTATAAATGACAGCTATCGTCCAAAAATATACTGAAGTAAGGCTGCCAAGAGGACTTGAAAGCGGGGCAGAATTGCAGGAAACCGATTTCAGGAGGTAGACTGCAATTGCATTTAAAGCATAGGAAAAGAGGCAGAACGTCCACAATGATGCACTTGGCCAAAATATATTCAGGAAAAAACGCATACGCCCTTTTTGGCCAACCAAGCAAGCTTGCAAAGGAAATCTGCACTACAATGAAGTCTCACTTCCCCCCGGTCAAAAGGGCCATCTGAAAAAAGTGTAAAATCCAGAAAGGCAGGACAGGCCATGGAGAACTGGGAGCCTTGTTATGCTGATGGGCGGGATGTAAATTGCCAACAACCAATCGGGAGAAGTGGATGGTGTTTCCTGAAACATCTAAAAAACAAAGCAACAGAGCCTCAGGCACTTCCACTTATGGTCCTATAGCTTAGGGAAATTAAAATCAAAAAGACACAGCCACCCCAAAGGTTGGGACGGCTCTCTTGACAAGAACCTGGTTTACGGTACAAGTTAAATATTGCAGAAAGTGAAAAATGGATAAAGAATTTGTGGTACTTACGTACAATGCAATATCACTCAGCAAGGTAATCTATGTCATCAGGCCCGTAGCAGCATAATGAGTGGACTAAGTACGATGAATCTAACTGAAATAAGTCACACAGAAAAAGAAACATCATAAGATACCACTAATACACGGAATGTAAACTTGGCTACATAGGAACTGAATTACAAAACAGAACAGGGTCTCAAATTTAGAAACCCAACTTATGCTTGCTTAAGGGGAAAGGTGAGTTGGGGTGCTGCATAAAACCAGAGATTGAAATGAGCACAGATAAAGTTCCTTAAGCCAAATATGGAATAGACAAGAGCTACACCTTGCTCAACGAAATGGACTCAACACCCCATATTAAACGCCTAAGAATGTACCTGATTATGAAATATCTTAAAACCTATGGACTGCTATGTCTCCGAAAGAGAATCAAGCGTGTGTACAGGGGCATAAACGCAGCAGTGATAGGACTGGAGAGGTTCGGTGAGCAAATGAAGACCCTTTGAAGTCATATTGCATGGTACCCATTCCACGGGTCTCAACTCTCCAGGTTTAAGGTATTCTTCCTTCAGCTAAAACATGCATGTGGAACCCAGAGTATGATCAACCGTGTGATCGGGAGACGTGTTCCAATATGTGTCAGTTTTCGTCCCCTGGTACTCGGGTGCAACATTCCAGACGCTTTACTAACACTCTCCCGACTTGGAGAGTCAGTGCCTTTAACCTCCTGTTTGGCCCAGTTTGCAATTTCTGCGGAAGATGAACAGGAATAGGGAGAACCAATGACAGACTAGCTGGAGGTGTCTGGACGGGCAAATTTAACTCTCATTTCCCACCAGGAAGAGGAATTAACCAAAGGCTCAGCGTGCCGTGCCGGAACCAGATTAGGGCCTGAAGCAATCCTGCGGTGTTGCGGCCAGCTCACGAGAAAGCGAGTTGAAGAAAGGAGCTCAGGGGCACTGTAATTCACAAACCTGCAGAGTTATAAATGACAGCTATCGTCCAAAAATATACTGAAGTAAGGCTGCCAAGAGGACTTGAAAGCGGGGCAGAATTGCAGGAAACCGATTTCAGGAGGTAGACTGGAATTGCATTTAAAGCATAGGAAACGAGGCAGAACGTCCACAATGATGCACTTGGCCAAAAAGGGCGTATGCGTTTTTTCCTGAATATATTCAGGAAAAAACGCATACGCCCTTTTTGGCCAACCAAGCAAGCTTGCAAAGGAAATCTGCACTACAATGAAGTCTCACTTCCCCCCGGTCAAAAGGGCCATCTGAAAAAAGTGTAAAATCCAGAAAGGCAGGACAGGCCATGGAGAACTGGGAGCCTTGTTATGCTGATGGGCGGGATGTAAATTGCCAACAGCCACTCGGGAGAAGTGTATGGTGTTTCCTGAAACATCTAAAAAACAAAGCAACAGAGCCTAGGGCACTTCCACTTATGGTCCTATAGCTTAGGGAAATTAAAATCAAAAAGACACAGCCACCCCAAAAGTTGGGATGGCTCTGTTTACAAGAACCTGGTTTACGGTACAAGTTCAATATCGCAGAAAGTGAAAAATGGATAAAGAAGTTGTGGTACTTACGTACAATGCAATATCACTCAGCAATGAAATCTATGTCATCAGGCCCGTAGCAGCATAATGAGTGGATTCAGGTATGATGATTCTAACTGAAATAAGTCACACAGAAAAAGAAACATCATAAGATACCACTAATACACGGAATGTAAACTTGGCTACATAGGAACTGAATTACAAAACAGAACAGGGTCTCAAATTTAGAAAACCAACTTATGCTTGCTTAAGGGGAAAGGTGAGTTGGGGTGCTGCATAAAACCAGAGATTGAAATGAGCACAGATAAAGTTCCTTAAGCCAAATATGGAATAGACAACAGCTACTCCTTGCTCAACGAAATGGATTCAACACCCCATATTAAACACCTAAGAATGTACCTGACTAGGAAGTATCTTAAAACCTATGGATTGCTATGTCTCTGCAAGAGAATCAAGCGTGTGTGCAGGGGCATAAACGCAGCAGTGATAGGATTGGAGAGTTTCGGTGAGCAAATGAAAACCCTTTGAAGTCATATTGCATGGTACCCATTCCACGGGTCTCAACTCTCCAGGTTTAAGGTATTCTTCCTTTAGCTAAAACATGCATGTGGAACCCAGAGTATGATCAACCGTGTGATCGGGAGACGTGTTCCAATATGTGTCAGTTTTCGTCCCCTGGTACTCGGGTGCAACATTCCAGATGCTTTACTAACACTCTCCCGACTTGGAGAGTCAGTGCCTTTAACCTCCTGTTTGGCCCAGTTTGCAATTTCTGCGGAAGATGAACAGGAATAGGGAGAACCAATGAGAGACTAGCTGGAGGTGTCTGGACGGGCAAATTTAACTCTCATTTCGCACCAGGAAGAGGAATTAACCAAAGGCTCAGCGTGCCTTGCCGGAACCGGATTAGGGCCTGAAGCAATCCTGCGGTGTTGCGGTCAGCTCACGAGAAAGCGAGTTGAAGAAAGGAGCTCAGGGGCACTGTAATTCACAAACCTGCAGAGTTATAAATGACAGCTATCGTCCAAAAATATACTGAAGTAAGGCTGCCAAGAGGACTTGAAAGCGGTGCAGAATTGCAGGAAACCGATTTCAGGAGGTAGACTGGAATTGCATTTAAAGCAGAGGAAAAGAGGCAGAACGTCCACAATGATGCACTTGGCCAAAAAGGGCGTATGCGTTTTTTCGTGAATATATTCAGGAAAAAACGCATACGCCCTTTTTGGCCAACCAAGCAAGCTTGCAAAGGAAATCTGCACTACAATGAAGTCTCACTTCCCCCCGGTCAAAAGGGCCATCTGAAAAAAGTGTAAAATCCAGAAAGGCAGGACAGGCCATGGAGAACTGGGAGCCTTGTTATGCTGATGGGCGGGATGTAAATCGCCAACAGCCACTCGGGAGAAGTGTATGGTGTTTCCTGAAACATCTAAAAAACAAAGCAACAGAACCGAGGGCACTTCCACTTATGGTCCTATAGCTTAGGGAAATTGAAATCAAAAAGACACAGCCACCCCAAATGTTGGGACGGCTCTGTTTACAAGAACCTGGTTTACGGTACAAGTTCAATATCGCAGAAAGTGAAAAATGGATAAAGAAGTTGTGGTACTTACGTACAATGCAATACCACTCAGCAAGGAAATCTATGTCATCAGGCCCGTAGCAGCATAATGAGTGGATTCAGGTACGATGATTCTAATTGAAATAAGTCTCACAGAAAAAGAAACATCATAAGATATCACTAATACACGGAATGTAAACTTGGCTACACAGGAACTGAATTACAAAACAGAACAGGGTCTCAAATTTAGAAACCCAACTTATGCTTGCTTAAGGGGAAAGGTGAGTTGGGGTGCTGCATAAAACCAGAGATTGAAATGAGCACAGATAAAGTTCCTTAAGCCAAATATGGAATAGACAAGAGCTACACCTTGCTCAAGGAAATGGACTCAACACCCCATATTAAACGCCTAAGAATGTACCTGACTAGTAAGTATCTTAAAACCTATGGATTGCTATGTCTCCGAAAGAGAATCAAGCGTGTGTACAGGGGCATAAACGTAGCAGTGATAGGACTGGAGAGGTTCGGTGAGCAAATGAAGACCTTTGAAGTCATATTGCATGGTACCCATTCCACGGGTCTCAACTCTCCAGGTTTAAGGTATTCTTCCTTCAGCTAAAACATGCATGTGGAACCCAGAGTATGATCAACCGTGTGATCGGGAGACGTGTTCCAATATGTGTCAGTTTTCGTCCCCTGGTACTCGGGTGCAACATTCCAGACGCTTTACTAACACTCTCCCGACTTGGAGAGTCAGTGCCTTTAACCTCCTGTTTGGCCCAGTTTGCAATTTCTGCGGAAGATGAACAGGAATAGGGAGAACCAATGACAGACTAGCTGGAGGTGTCTGGACGGGCAAATTTAACTCTCATTTCCCACCAGGAAGAGGAATTAACCAAAGGCTCAGCGTGCCGTGCCGGAACCAGATTAGGGCCTGAAGCAATCCTGCGGTGTTGCGGCCAGCTCACGAGAAAGCGAGTTGAAGAAAGGAGCTCAGGGGCACTGTAATTCACAAACCTGCAGAGTTATAAATGACACCTATCGTCCAAAAATATACTGAAGTAAGGCTGCCAAGAGGACTTGAAAGTGGGGCAGAATTGCAGGAAACCGATTTCAGGAGGTAGACTGGAATTGCATTTAAAGCATAGGAAAAGAGGCAGAACGTCCACAATGATGCACTTGGCCAAAAAGGGCGTATGCGTTTTTTGGTGAATATATTCAGGAAAAAACGCATACGCCCTTTTTGGCCAACCAAGCAAGCTTGCAAAGGAAATCTGCACTACAATGAAGTCTCACTGCCCCCCGGTCAAAAGGGCCATCTGAAAAAAGTGTAAAATCCAGAAAGGCAGGACAGGCCATGGAGAACTGGGAGCCTTGTTATGCTGATGGGCGGGATGTAAATTGCCAACAGCCACTCGGGAGAAGTGTATGGTGTTTCCTGAAACATCTAAAAAACAAAGCAACAGAGCCTAGGGCACTTCCACTTATGGTCCTATAGCATAGGGAAATTAAAATCAAAAAGACACAGCCACCCCAAAGATTGGGACGGCTCTGTTTACAAGAACCTGGTTTACGGTACAAGTTCAATATCGCAGAAAGTGAAAAATGGATAAAGAAGTTGTGGTACTTACGTACAATGCAATATCACTCAGCAATGAAATCTATGTCATCAGGCCCGTAGCAGCATAATGAGTGGATTCAGGTATGATGATTCTAACTGAAATAAGTCACACAGAAAAAGAAACATCATAAGATATCACTAATACAAGGAATGTAAACTTGGCTACACAGGAACTGAATTACAAAACAGAACAGGGTCTCAAATTTAGAAAACCAACATAAGCTTCCTTAAAGGGAAAGGTGAGTTGGGGTGCTGCATAAAACCAGAGATTGAAATGAGCACAGATAAATTTCCTTAAGCCAAATATGGAATAGACAAGAGCTACTCCTTGCTCAACGAAATGGACTCAACACCCCATATTAAACGGCTAAGAATGTACCTGACTAGGAAGTATCTTAAAACCTATGGACTGCTATGTCTCCGAAAGAGAATCAAGCGTGTGTACAGGGGCATAAACGCAGCAGTGATAGGATTGGAGAGGTTCGGTGAGCAAATGAAGACCCTTTGAAGTCATATTGCATGGTACCCATTCCACGGGTCTCAACTCTCCAGGTTTAAGGTATTCTTCCTTTAGCTAAAACATGCATGTGGAACCCAGAGTATGATCAACCGTGTGATCGGGAGACGTGTTCCAATATGTGTCAGTTTTCGTCCCCTGGTACTCGGGTGCAACATTCCAGATGCTTTACTAACACTCTCCCGACTTGGAGAGTCAGTGCCTTTAACCTCCTGTTTGGCCCAGTTTGCAATTTCTGCGGAAGATGAACAGGAATAGGGAGGACCAATGAGAGACTAGCTGGAGGTGTCTGGACGGGCAAATTTAACTCTCATTTCCCACCAGGAAGAGGAATTAACCAAAGGCTCAGCGTGCCGTGTCAGAACCAGATTAGGGCCTGAAGCAATCCTGCACTGTTGTGGCCATCTCACAAGAAAGCGAGTTGAAGAAAGGAGCTCAGGGGCACTGTAATTCACAAACCTGCAGAGTTATAAATGACAGCTATCGTCCAAAAATATACTGAAGTAAGGCTGCCAAGAGGACTTGAAAGCGGTGCAGAATTTCACGAAACCGATTTCAGGAGGTAGACTGGAATTGCATTTAAAGCATAGGAAAAGAGGCAGAATGTCCACAATGATGCACTTGGCCAAAAAGGGCGTATGCGTTTTTTCCTGAATATATTCAGGAAAAAACGCATACGCCCTTTTTGGCCAACCAAGCAAGCTTGCAAAGGAAATCTGCACTACAATGAAGTCTCACTTCCTCCCGGTCAAAAGGGCCATCTGAAAGAAGTGTAAAATCCAGAAAGGCAGGACAGGCCATGGAGAACTGGGAGCCTTGTTATGCTGATGGGCGGGATGTAAATTGCCAACAGCCACTCGGGAGAAGTGTATGGTGTTTCCTGAAACATCTAAAAAACAAAGCAACAGAGCCTAGGGCACTTCCACTTATGGTCCTATAGCATAGGGAAATTAAAATCAAAAAGACACAGCCACCCCAAAGTTTGGCACGGCTGTATTTACAAGAACCACGTTTACAGTACAAGTTCAATATTGCAGAAAGTGAAAAATGGATAAAGAATTTGTGGTACTTACGTACAATGCAATATCACTCAGCAAGGTAATCTATGTCATCAGGCCCGTAGCAGCATAATAAGTGGACTAAGTACGATGAATCTAACTGAAATAAGTCACACAGAAAAAGAAACATCATAAGGTATCACTAATACATGGAATGTAAACTTGGCTACACAGGAACTGAATTACAAAACAGAACAGGGTCTCAAATTTAGAAAAGCAACTTATGCTTGCTTAAGGGGAAAGGTGAGTTGGGGTGCTGCATATAACCAGAGATTGAAATGAGCACAGATAAAGTTCCTTAAGCCAAATATGGAATAGACAAGAGCTACTCCTTGCTCAACGAAATGGACTCAACACCCCATATTAAACGCCTAAGAATGTACCTGACTAGGAAGTATCTTAAAACCTATGGATTGCTATGTCTCCGAAAGAGAATCAAGCGTGTGTGCAGGGGCATAAACGCAGCAGTGATAGGATTGGAGAGGTTCGGTGAGCAAATGAAGGCCCTTTGAAGTCATAATGCATGGTATCGATTCCTCGGGTCTCAACTCTCCAGGTTTAAGGTATTCTTCCTTCAGCTAAAACATGCATGTGGAACCCAGAGTATGATCAACCGTGTGATCGGGAGACGTGTTCCAATATGTGTCAGTTTTCGTCCCCTGGTACTCGGGTGCAACATTCCAGACGCTTTACTAACACTCTCCCGACTTGGAGAGTCAGTGCCTTTAACCTCCTGTTTGGCCAAGTTTGCAATTTCTGCGGAAGATGAACAGGAATAGGGAGAACCAATGAGAGACTAGCTGGAGGTGTCTGGACGCGCAAATTTAACTCTCATTTCCCACCAGGAAGAGGAATTAACCAAAGGCTCAGCATGCCGTGCCGGAACCAGATTAGGGCCTGAAGCCATCCTGCGGTATTGCGGGCAGCTCACGAGAAAGCGAGTTGAAGAAAGGAGCTCAGGGGCACTGTAATTCACAAACCTGCAGAGTTATAAATGACAGCTATCGTCCAAAAATATACTGAAGTAAGGCTGCCAACAGGACTTGAAAGCGGGGCAGAATTGCAGGAAACCGATTTCAGGAGGTAGACTGCAATTGCATTTAAAGCATAGGAAAAGAGGCAGAACGTCCACAATGATGCACTTGGCCAAAAAGGGCGTATGCGTTTTTTCCTGAATATATTCAAGAAAAAACGCATACGCCCTTTTTGGCCAACCAAGCAAGCTTGCAAAGGAAATCTGCACTACAATGAAGTCTCACTTCCCCCCGGTCAAAAGGGCCATCTGAAAAGAGTGTAAAATCCAGAAAGGCAGGACAGGCCATGGAGAACTGGGAGCCTTGTTATGCTGATGGGCGGGATGCAAATTGCCAACAGCCACTCGGGGGAAGTGTACGGTGTTTCCTGAAACTTCTAAAAAACAAAGCAACAGAGCCTAGGGCACTTCCACTTATGGTCCTATAGCTTAGGGAAATTAAAATCAAAAAGACACAGCCACCCCAAAAGTTGGGACGGCTCTGTTTACAAGAACCTGGTTTACGGTACAAGTTCAATATCGCAGAAAGTGAAAAATGGATAAAGAAGTTGTGGTACTTACGTACAATGCAGTATCACTCAGCAATGAAATCTATGTCATCAGGCCCGTAGCAGCATAATGAGTGGATTCAGGTATGATGATTCTAACTGAAATAAGTCACACAGAAAAAGAAACATCATAAGATATCACTAATACACGGAATGTAAACTTGGCTACAGAGGAACTAAATTACAAAACAGAACAGGGTCTCAAACTTAGAAACCCAACTTATGCTTGCTTAAGGGGAAAGGTGAGTTGGCGTGCTGCATAAAACCAGAGATTGAAATGAGCACAGATAAAGTTCCTTAAGCCAAATATGGAATAGACAAGAGCTACTACTTACTCAACGAAATGGACTCAACACCCGATATTAAATGCCTAAGAGTGTACCTGACAAGGAAGTATCTTAAAACCTATGGATTGCTATGTCTCCGAAAGAGAATCAAGCGTGTGTGCAGGGGCATAGACGCAGCAGTGATAGGATTGGAGAAGTTCGGTGAGCAAATGAAGACCCTTTGAAGTCATATTGCATGGTACCCATTCCACGGGTCTCAACTCTCCAGGTTTAAGGTATTCTTCCTTTAGTTAAAACATGCAAGTGGAACCCAGAGTATGATCAACCGTGTGATCGGGAGACGTGTTCCAATATGTGTCAGTTTTCGTCCCCTGGTACTCGGGTGCAACATTCCAGACGCTTTACTAACACTCTCCCGACTTGGAGAGTCAGTGCCTTTAACCTCCTGTTTGGCCCAGTTTGCAATTTCTGCGGAAGATGAACAGGAATAGGGAGAACCAATGAGAGACTAGCTGGAGGTGTCTGGACGGGCAAATTTAACTCTCATTTCCCACCAGGAAGAGGAATTAACCAAAGGCTCAGCGTGCCATGCCGGAACCAGATTAAGGCCTGAAGCCATCCTGTGGTGTTGCGGCCAGCTCACGAGAAAGCGAGTTGAAGAAAGGAGCTCAGGGGCACTGTAATTCACAAACCTGCAGAGTTATAAATGACAGCTATCATCCAAAAATATACTGAAGTAAGGCTGACAAGAGGACTTGAAAGCGGGGCAGAATTGCAGGAAACCGATTTCAGGAGGTAGACTGGAATTGCATTTAAAGCATAGGAAAAGAGGCAGAACGTCCACAATGATGCACTTGGCCAAAAAGGGCGTATGCGTTTTTTCCTGAATATATTCAAGAAAAAACGCATACGCCCTTTTTGGCCAACCAAGCAAGCTTGCAAAGGAAATCTGCACTACAATGAAGTCTCACTTCCCCCCGGTCAAAAGGGCCATCTGAAAAAAGTGTAAAATCCAGAAAGGCAGGACAGGCCATGGAGAACTGGGAGCCTTGTTATGCTGATGGGCGGGATGTAAATTGCCAACAGCCACTCGGGAGAAGTGTATGGTGTTTCCTGAAACATCTAAAAAACAAAGCAACAGAGCCTAGGGCACTTCCACTTATGGTCCTATAGCTTAGGGAAATTAAAATCAAAAAGACACAGCCACCCCAAAAGTTGGGACGGCTCTGTTTACAAGAACCTGGTTTACGGTACAAGTTCAATATCGCAGAAAGTGAAAAATGGATAAAGAAGTTGTGGTACTTACGTACAATGCAATATCACTCAGCAATGAAATCTATGTCATCAGGCCCGTAGCAGCATAATGAGTGGATTCAGGTATGATGATTCTAACTGAAATAAGTCACACAGAAAAAGAAACATCATAAGATATCACTAATACACGGAATGTAAACTTGGCTACAGAGGAACTGAATTACAAAACAGAACAGGGTCTCAAACTTAGAAACCCAACTTATGCTTGCTTAAGGGGAAAGGTGAGTTGGCGTGCTGCATAAAACCAGAGATTGAAATGAGCACAGATAAAGTTCCTTAAGCCAAATATGGAATAGACAAGAGCTACTACTTACTCAACGAAATGGACTCAACACCCCATATTAAATGCCTAAGAGTGTATCTGACTAGGAAGTATCTTAAAACCTATGGATTGCTATGTCTCCGAAAGAGAATCAAGCGTGTGTGCAGGGGCATAGACGCAGCAGCGATAGGATTGGAGAAGTTCGGTGAGCAAATGAAGACCCTTTGAAGTCATATTGCATGGTACCCATTCCACGGGTCTCAACTCTCCAGGTTTAAGGTATTCTTCCTTCAGCTAAAACATGCATGTGGAACCCAGAGTATGATCAACCGTGTGATCGGGAGACGTGTTCCAATATGTGTCAGTTTTCGTCCCCTGGTACTCGGGTGCAACATTCCAGACGCTTTACTAACACTCTCCCGACTTGGAGAGTCAGTGCCTTTAACCTCCTGTTTGGCCCAGTTTGCAATTTCTGCGGAAGATGAACAGGAATAGGGAGAACCAATGACAGACTAGCTGGAGGTGTCTGGACGGGCAAATTTAACTCTCATTTCCCACCAGGAAGAGGAATTAACCAAAGGCTCAGCGTGCCATGCCGGAACCAGATTAAGGCCTGAAGCCATCCTGTGGTGTTGCGGCCAGCTCACGAGAAAGCGAGTTGAAGAAAGGAGCTCAGGGGCACTGTAATTCACAAACCTGCAGAGTTATAAATGACAGCTATCGTCCAAAAATATACTGAAGTAAGGCTGCCAAGAGGACTTGAAAGCGGGGCAGAATTGCAGGAAACCGATTTCAGGAGGTAGACTGGAATTGCATTTAAAGCATAGGAAAAGAGGCAGAACGTCCACAATGATGCACTTGGCCAAAAAGGGCGTATGCGTTTTTTCCTGAATATATTCAAGAAAAAACGCATACGCCCTTTTTGGCCAACCAAGCAAGCTTGCAAAGGAAATCTGCACTACAATGAAGTCTCACTTCCCCCCGGTCAAAAGGGCCATCTGAAAAAAGTGTAAAATCCAGAAAGGCAGGACAGGCCATGGAGAACTGGGAGCCTTGTTATGCTGATGGGCGGGATGTAAATTGCCAACAGCCACTCGGGAGAAGTGTATGGTGTTTCCTGAAACATCTAAAAAACAAAGCAACAGAGCCAAGGGCACTTCCACTTATGGTCCTATAGCTTAGGGAAATTAAAATCAAAAAGACACAGCCACCCCAAAAGTTGGGACGGCTCTGTTTACAAGAACCTGGTTTACGGTACAAGTTCAATATCGCAGAAAGTGAAAAATGGATAAAGAAGTTGTGGTACTTACGTACAATGCAATATCACTCAGCAATGAAATCTATGTCATCAGGCCCGTAGCAGCATAATGAGTGGATTCAGGTATGATGATTCTAACTGAAATAAGTCACACAGAAAAAGAAACATCATAAGATATCACTAATACACGGAATGTAAACTTGGCTACAGAGGAACTGAATTACAAAACAGAACAGGGTCTCAAACTTAGAAACCCAACTTATGCTTGCTTAAGGGGAAAGGTGAGTTGGCGTGCTGCATAAAACCAGAGATTGAAATGAGCACAGATAAAGTTCCTTAAGCCAAATATGGAATAGACAAGAGCTACTCCTTGCTCAACGAAATGGACTCAACACCCCATATTAAATGCCTAAGAGTGTATCTGACTAGGAAGTATCTTAAAACCTATGGATTGCTATGTCTCCGAAAGAGAATCAAGCGTGTGTGCAGGGGCATAGACGCAGCAGCGATAGGATTGGAGAAGTTCGGTGAACAAATGAAGACCCTTTGAAGTCATATTGCATGGTACCCATTCCACGGGTCTCAACTCTCCAGGTTTAAGGTATTCTTCCTTCAGCTAAAACATGCATGTGGAACCCAGAGTATGATCAACCGTGTGATCGGGAGCCGTGTTCCAATATTTCTGAGTTTTCGTCCCCTGGTACTCGGGTGCAACATTCCAGACGCTTTACTAACACTCTCCCGACTTGGAGAGTCAGTGCCTTTAACCTCCTGTTTGGCCCAGTTTGCAATTTCTGCGGAAGATGAACAGGAATAGGGAGAACGAATGAGAGACTAGCTGGAGGTGTCTGGACTGGCAAATTTAACTCTCATTTCCCACCAGGAAGAGGAATTAACCAAAGGCTCAGCGTGCCGTGCCGGAACCAGATTAGGGCCTGAAGCCATCCTGCAGTGTTGCGGCCAGCTCACAAGAAAGCGAGTTGAAGAAAGGAGCTCAGGGGCACTGTAATTCACAAACCTGCAGAGTTATAAATGACAGCTATCGTCCAAAAATATACTGAAGTAAGGCTGCCAAGAGGACTTGAAAGCGGGGCAGAATTGCAGGAAACCGATTTCAGGAGGTAGACTGGAATTGCATTTAAAGCATAGGAAAAGAGGCAGAACGTCCACAATGATGCACTTGGTCAAAGAGGGCATATGCGTTTTTTCCTGAATATATTCAGGAAAAAACGCATACGCCCTTTTTGGCCAACCAAGCAAGCTTGCAAAGGAAATCTGCACTACAATGAAGTCTCACTTTCCCCCGGTCAAAGGGCCATCTGAAAAAAGTGTAAAATCCAGAAAGGCAGGACAGGCCATGGAGAACTGGGAGCCTTGTTATGCTGATGGGCGGGATGTAAATTGCCAACAGCCACTCGGGAGAAGTGTATGGTGTTTCCTGAAACATCTAAAAAACAAAGCAACAGAGCCTAGGGCACTTCCACTTATGGTCCTATAGCTTAGGGAAATTAAAATCAAAAAGACACAGCCACCCCAAAGGTTGGGACGGCTCTGTTTACAAGAACCTTATTTACGGTACAAGTTCAATATCGCAGAAAGTGAAAAATGGATAAAGAAGTTGTGGTACTTACGTACAATGCAGTGTCACTCAGCAATGAAATCTATGTCATCAGGCCCGTAGCAGCATAATGAGTGGATTCAGATATGATGATTCTAACTGAAATAAGTCACACAGAAAAAGAAACATCATAAGATATCACTAATACACGGAATGTAAACTTGGCTACACAGGAACTGAATTACAAAACAGAACAGGGTCTCAAATTTAGAAAACCAACTTATGCTTGCTTAAGGGGAAAGGTGAGTTGGGGTGCTGCATAAAACCAGAGATTGAAATGAGCACAGATAAAGTTCCTTAAGCCAAATATGGAATAGACAAGAGCTACTCCTTGCTCAACGAAATGGACTCAACACACCATATTAAATGCCTAAGAGTGTACCTGACTAGGAAGTATCTTAAAACCTATGGATTGCTATGTCTCCGAAAGAGAATCAAGCGTGTGTACAGGGGCATAAACGCAGCAGTGATAGGACTGGAGAGGTTCGGTGAGCAAATGAAGACCCTTTGAAATCATATTGCATGGTACCCATTCCACGGGTCTCAACTCTCCAGGTTTAAGGTATTCTTCCTTCAGCTAAAACATGCATGTGGAACCCAGAGTATGATCAACCGTGTGATCGGGAGACGTGTTCCAATATGTGTCAGTTTTCGTCCCCTGGTACTGGGGTGCAACATTCCAGACGCTTTACTAACACTCTCCCGACTTGGAGAGTCAGTGTCTTTAACCTCCTGTTTGGCCCAGTTTGCAATTTCTGCGGAAGATGAACAGGAATAGGGAGAACCAATGAGAGACTAGCTGGAGGTGTCTGGACGGGCAAATTTAACTCTCATTTCCCACCAGGAAGAGGAATTAACCAAAGGCTCAGCGTGCCGTGCCGGAACCAGATTAGGGCCTGAAGCCATCCTGCGGTGTTGCGGCCAGCTCACGAGAAAGCGAGTTGAAGAAAGGAGCTCAGGGGCACTGTAATTCACAAACCTGCAGAGTTATAAATGACAGCTATCGTCCAAAAATATACTGAAGTAAGGCTGACAAGAGGACTTGAAAGCGGGGCAGAATTGCAGGAAACCGATTTCAGGAGGTAGACTGGAATTGCATTTAAAGCATAGGAAAAGAGGCAGAACGTCCACAATGATGCACTTGGCCAAAAAGGGCGTATGCGTTTTTTCCTGAATATATTCAAGAAAAAACGCATACGCCCTTTTTGGCCAACCAAGCAAGCTTGCAAAGGAAATCTGCACTACAATGAAGTCTCACTTCCCCCCGGTCAAAAGGGCCATCTGAAAAAAGTATAAAATCCAGAAAGGCAGGACAGGCCATGGAGAACTGGGAGCCTTGTTATGCTGATGGGCGGGATGTAAATTGCCAACAGCCACTCGGGAGAAGTGTATGGTGTTTCCTGAAACATCTAAAAATCAAAGCAACAGAGCCTAGGGCACTTCCACTTATGGTCCTATAGCTTAGGGAAATTAAAATCAAAAAGACACAGCCACCCCAAAGGTTGGGACGGCTCTGTTTACAAGAACCTGGTTTACGGTACAAGTTCAATATCGCAGAAAGTGAAAAATGGATAAAGAAGTTGTGGTACTTACGTACAATGCAGTATCACTCAGCAATGAAATCTATGTCATCAGGCCCGTAGCAGCATAATGAGTGGCTTCAGGTACGATGATTCTAACTGAAATAAGTCACACAGAAAAAGAAACATCATAAGATATCACTAATACACGGAATGTAAACTTGGCTACACAGGAACTGAATTACAAAACAGAACAGGGTCTCAAATTTAGAAAACAAACTTATGCTTGCTTAAGGGGAAAGGTGAGTTGGGGTGCTGCATAAAACCAGAGATTGAAATGAGCACAGATAAAGTTCCTTAAGCCAAATATGGAATAGACAAGAGCTACTCCTTGCTCAACGAAATGGACTCAACACACCATATTAAATGCCCAAGAGTGTGCCTGACTAGGAAGTATCTTAAAACCTATGGATTGCTATGTCTCCGAAAGAGAATCAAGCGTGTGTACAGGGGCATAAACGCAGCAGTGATAGGACTGGAGAGGTTCGGTGAGCAAATGAAGACCCTTTGAAGTCATATTGCATGGTACCCATTCCACGGGTTTGAACTCTCCAGGTTTAAGGTATTCTTCCTTCAGCTAAAACATGCATGTGGAACCCAGAGTATGATCAACCGTGTGATCGGGAGACGTGTTCCAATATGTGTCAGTTTTCGTCCCCTGGTACTCGGGTGCAACATTCCAGACGCTTTACTAACACTCTCCCGACTTGGAGAGTCAGTGTCTTTAACCTCCTGTTTGGCCCAGTTTGCAATTTCTGCGGAAGATGAACAGGAATAGGGAGAACCAATGAGAGACTAGCTGGAGGGGTCTGGACGGGCAAATTTAACTCTCATTTCGCACCAGGAAGAGGAGTTAACTAAAGGCTCAGCGTGCCGTGCCGGAACCAGATTAGGGCCTGAAGCAATCCTGCGGTGTTGCGGCCAGCTCATGAGAAAGCGAGTTGAAGAAAGGAGCTCAGGGGCACTGTAATTCACAAACCTGCAGAGTTATAAATGACAGCTATCGACCAATAATATACTGAAGTAAGGCTGCCAAGAGGACTTGAAAGCGGGGCAGAATTGCAGGAAACCGATTTCAGGAGGTAGACTGGAATTGCATTTAAAGCATAGGAAAAGAGGCAGAACGTCCACAATGATGCACTTGGCCAAAAAGGGCGTATGCGTTTTTTCCTGAATATATTCAGGAAAAAACGCATACGCCCTTTTTGGCCAACCAAGCAAGCTTGCAAAGGAAATCTGCACTACAATGAAGTCTCACTTCCCCCCGGTCAAAAGGGCCATCTGAAAAAAGTGTAAAATCCAGAAAGGCAGGACAGGCCATGGAGAACTGGGAGCCTTGTTATGCTGATGGGCGGGATGTAAATTGCCAACAGCCACTCGGGAGAAGTGTATGGTGTTTCCTGAAACATCTAAAAATCAAAGCAACAGAGCCTAGGGCACTTCCACTTATGGTCCTATAGCTTAGGGAAATTAAAATCAAAAAGACACAGCCACCCCAAACGTTGGGACGGCTCTCTTTACAAGAACCTGGTTTACGGTACAAGTTCAATATCGCAGAAAGTGAAAAATGGATAAAGAAGTTGTGGTACTTACGTACAATGCAGTATCACTCAGCAATGAAATCTATGTCATCAGGCCCGTAGCAGCATAATGAGTGGATTCAGGTACGATGATTCTAACTGAAATAAGTCACACAGAAAAAGAAACATCATAAGATATCACTAATACACGGAATGTAAACTTGGCTACACAGGAACTGAATTACAAAACAGAACAGGGTCTCAAATTTAGAAAACCAACTTATGCTTGCTTAAGGGGAAAGGTGAGTTGGGGTGCTGCATAAAACCAGAGATTGAAATGAGCACAGATAAAGTTCCTTAAGCCAAATATGGAATAGACAAGAGCTACTCCTTGCTCAACGAAATGGACTCAACACACCATATTAAATGCCTAAGAGTGTGCCTGACTAGGAAGTATCTTAAAACCTATGGATTGCTATGTCTCCGAAAGAGAATCAAGCGTGTGTACAGGGGCATAAACGCAGCAGTGATAGGACTGGAGAGGTTCGGTGAGCAAATGAAGACCCTTTGAAGTCATATTGCATGGTACCCATTACACGGGTCTCAACTCTCCAGGTTTAAGGTATTCTTCCTTCAGCTAAAACATGCATGTGGAACCCAGAGTATGATCAACCGTGTGATCGGGAGACGTGTTCCAATATGTGTCAGTTTTCGTCCCCTGGTACTCGGGTGCAACATTCCAGACGCTTTACTAACACTCTCCCGACTTGGAGAGTCAGTGCCTTTAACCTCCTGTTTGGCCCAGTTTGCAATTTCTGCGGAAGATGAACAGGAATAGGGAGAACCAATGAGAGACTAGCTGGAGGGGTCTGGACGGGCAAATTTAACTCTCATTTCCCACCAGGAAGAGGAATTAACCAAAGGCTCAGCGTGCCGTGCCGGAACCAGATTAGGGCCTGAAGCCATCCTGCGGTGTTGCGGCCAGCTCACGAGAAAGCGAGTTGAAGAAAGGAGCTCAGGGGCACTGTAATTCACAAACCTGCAGAGTTATAAATGACAGCTATCGTCCAAAAATATACTGAAGTAAGGCTGCCAAGAGGACTTGAATGCGGGGCAGAATTGCAGGAAACCGATTTCAGGAGGTAGACTGGAATTGCATTTAAAGCATAGGAAAAGAGGCAGAACGTCCACAATGATGCACTTGGCCAAAAAGGGCGTATGCGTTTTTTCCTGAATATATTCAGGAAAAAACGCATACGCCCTTTTTGGCCAACCAAGCAAGCTTGCAAAGGAAATCTGCACTACAATGAAGTCTCACTTCCCCCCGGTCAAAAGGGCCATCTGAAAAAAGTGTAAAATCCAGAAAGGCAGGACAGGCCATGGAGAACTGGGAGCCTTGTTATGCTGATGGGCGGGATGTAAATTGCCAACAGCCACTCGGGAGAAGTGTATGGTGTTTCCTGAAACATCTAAAAATCAAAGCAACAGAGCCTAGGGCACTTCCACTTATGGTCATATAGCTTAGGGAAATTAAAATCAAAAAGACACAGCCACCCCAAAGGTTGGGACGGCTCTCTTTACAAGAACCTGGTTTACGGTACAAGTTCAATATCGCAGAAAGTGAAAAATGGATAAAGAAGTTGTGGTACTTACGTACAATGCAGTATCACTCAGCAATGAAATCTATGTCATCAGGCCCGTAGCAGCATAATGAGTGGATTCAGGTACGATGATTCTAACTGAAATAAGTCACACAAAAAAAAGAAACATCATAAGATATCACTAATACACGGAATGTAAACTTGGCTACACAGGAACTGAATTACAAAACAGAACAGGGTCTCAAATTTAGAAAACCAACTTATGCTTGCTTAAGGGGAAAGGTGAGTTGGGGTGCTGCATAAAACCAGAGATTGAAATGAGCACAGATAAAGTTCCTTAAGCCAAATATGGAATAGACAAGAGCTACTCCTTGCTCAACGAAATGGACTCAACACACCATATTAAATGCCTAAGAGTGTACCTGACTAGGAAGTATCTTAAAACCTATGGATTGCTATGTCTCCGAAAGAGAATCAAGCGTGTGTACAGGGGCATAAACGCAGCAGTGATAGGACTGGAGAGGTTCGGTGAGCAAATGAAGACCCTTTGAAGTCATATTGCATGGTACCCATTCCACGGGTCTCAACTCTCCAGGTTTAAGATATTCTTCCTTCAGCTAAAACATGCATGTGGAACCCAGAGTATGATCAACCGTGTGATCGGGAGACGTGTTCCAATATGTGTCAGTTTTCGTCCCCTGGTACTCGGGTGCAACATTCCAGACGCTTTACTAACACTCTCCCGACTTGGAGAGTCAGTGTCTTTAACCTCCTGTTTGGCCCAGTTTGCAATTTCTGCGGAAGATGAACAGGAATAGGGAGAACCAATGAGAGACTAGCTGGAGGGGTCTGGACGGGCAAATTTAACTCTCATTTCGCACCAGGAAGAGGAATTAACCAAAGGCTCAGCGTGCCGTGCCGGAACCAGATTAGGGCCTGAAGCAATCCTGCGGTGTTGCGGCCAGCTCACGAGAAAGCGAGTTGAAGAAAGGAGCTCAGGGGCACTGTAATTCACAAACCTGCAGAGTTAAAAATGACAGCTATCGACCAATAATATACTGAAGTAAGGCTGCCAAGAGGACTTGAAAGCGGGGCAGAATTGCAGGAAACCGATTTCAGGAGGTAGACTGGAATTGCATTTAAAGCATAGGAAAAGAGGCAGAACGTCCACAATGATGCACTTGGCCAAAAAGGGCGTATGCGTTTTTTCGTGAATATATTCAGGAAAAAACGCATACGCCCTTTTTGGCCAACCAAGCAAGCTTGCAAAGGAAAGAAGTCTCACTTCCCCCCGGTCAAAAGGGCCATCTGAAAAAAGTGTAAAATCCAGAAAGGCAGGACAGGCCATGGAGAACTGGGAGCCTTGTTATGCTAATGGGCGGGATGTAAATTGCCAACAGCCACTCGGGAGAAGTGTATGGTGTTTCCTGAAACATCTAAAAATCAAAGCAACAGAGCCTAGGGCACTTCCACTTATGGTCCTATAGCTTAGGGAAATTAAAATCAAAAAGACACAGCCACCCCAAAGGTTGGGACGGCTCTCTTTACAAGAACCTGGTTTACGGTACAAGTTCAATATCGCAGAAAGTGAAAAATGGATAAAGAAGTTGTGGTACTTACGTACAATGCAGTATCACTCAGCAATGAAATCTATGTCATCAGGCCCGTAGCAGCATAATGAGTGGATTCAGGTATGATGATTCTAACTGAAATAAGTCACACAGAAAAAGAAACATCATAAGATATCACTAATACACGGAATGTAAACTTGGCTACACAGGAACTGAATTACAAAACAGAACAGGGTCTCAAATTTAGAAAACCAACTTATGCTTGCTTAAGGGGAAAGGTGAGTTGGGGTGCTGCATAAAACCAGAGATTGAAATGAGCACAGATAAAGTTCCTTAAGCCAAATATGGAATAGACAAGAGCTACTCCTTGCTCAACGAAATGGACTCAACACACCATATTAAATGCCTAAGAGTGTACCTGACTAGGAAGTATCTTAAAACCTATGGATTGCTATGTCTCCGAAAGAGAATCAAGCATGTGTGCAGGGGCATAAACGCAGCAGTGATAGGACTGGAGAGGTTCGGTGAGCAAATGAAGACCCTTTGAAGTCATATTGCATGGTACCCATTCCACGGGTCTCAACTCTCCAGGTTTAAGGTATTCTTCCTTCAGCTAAAACATGCATGTGGAACCCAGAGTATGATCAACCGTGTGATCGGGAGACGTGTTCCAATATGTGTCAGTTTTCGTCCCCTGGTACTCGGGTGCAACATTCCAGATGCTTTACTAACACTCTCCCGACTTGGAGAGTCAGTGCCTTTAACCTCCTGTTTGGCCCAGTTTGCAATTTCTGCGGAAGATGAACAGGAATAGGGAGAACCAATGACAGACTAGCTGGAGGTGTCTGGACGGGCCAATTTAACTCTCATTTCGCACCAGGAAGAGGAATTAACCAAAGGCTCAGCGTGCCGTGCCGGAACCAGATTAGGGCCTGAAGCCATCCTGCGGTGTTGCGGCCAGCTCACGAGAAAGCGAGTTGAAGAAAGGAGCTCAGGGGCACTGTAATTCACAAACCTGCACAGTTATAAATGACAGCTATCGTCTAAAAATATACTGAAGTAAGGCTGCCAAGAGGACTTGAATGTGGGGCAGAATTGCAGGAAACCGATTTCAGGAGGTAGACTGGAATTGCATTTAAAGCATAGGAAAAGAGGCAGAACGTCCACAATGATGCACTTGGCCAAAAAGGGCGTATGCGTTTTTTCCTGAATATATTCAGGAAAAAACGCATACGCCCTTTTTGGCCAACCAAGCAAGCTTGCAAAGGAAATCTGCACTACAATGAAGTCTCACTTCCCCCCGGTCAAAAGGGCCATCTGAAAAAAGTGTAAAATCCAGAAAGGCAGGACAGGCCATGGAGAACTGGGAGCCTTGTTATGCTGATGGGCGGGATGTAAATTGCCAACAGCCACTCGGGAGAAGTGTATGGTGTTTCCTGAAACATCTAAAAATCAAAGCAACAGAGCCTAGGGCACTTCCACTTATGGTCCTATAGCTTAGGGAAATTAAAATCAAAAAGACACAGCCACCCCAAAGGTTGGGACGGCTCTGTTTACAAGAACCTGGTGTACGGTACAAGTTCAATATCGCAGAAAGTGAAAAATGGATAAAGAAGTTGTGGTACTTACGTACAATGCAGTATCACTCAGCAATGAAATCTATGTCATCAGGCCCGTAGCAGCATAATGAGTGGATTCAGGTATGATGATTCTAACTGAAATAAGTCACACAGAAAAAGAAACATCATAAGATATCACTAATACACGGAATGTAAACTTGGCTACACAGGAACTGAATTACAAAACAGAACAGGGTCTCAAATTTAGAAAACCAACTTATGCTTGCTTAAGGGGAAAGGTGAGTTGGGGTGCTGCATAAAACCAGAGATTGAAATGAGCACAGATAAAGTTCCTTAAGCCAAATATGGAATAGACAAGAGCTACTCCTTGCTCAACGAAATGGACTCAACACACCATATTAAATGCCTAAGAGTGTACCTGACTAGGAAGTATCTTAAAACCTATGGATTGCTATGTCTCCGAAAGAGAATCAAGCATGTGTGCAGGGGCATAAACGCAGCAGTGATAGGACTGGAGAGGTTCGGTGAGCAAATGAAGACCCTTTGAAGTCATATTGCATGGTACCCATTCCACGGGTCTCAACTCTCCAGGTTTAAGGTATTCTTCCTTCAGCTAAAACATGCATGTGGAACCCAGAGTATGATCAACCGTGTGATCGGGAGACGTGTTCCAATATGTGTCAGTTTTCGTCCCCTGGTACTCGGGTGCAACATTCCAGATGCTTTACTAACACTCTCCCGACTTGGAGAGTCAGTGCCTTTAACCTCCTGTTTGGCCCAGTTTGCAATTTCTGCGGAAGATGAACAGGAATAGGGAGAACCAATGACAGACTAGCTGGAGGTGTCTGGACGGGCCAATTTAACTCTCATTTCGCACCAGGAAGAGGAATTAACCAAAGGCTCAGCGTGCCGTGCCGGAACCAGATTAGGGCCTGAAGCCATCCTGCGGTGTTGCGGCCAGCTCACGAGAAAGCGAGTTGAAGAAAGGAGCTCAGGGGCACTGTAATTCACAAACCTGCAGAGTTATAAATGACAGCTATCGTCTAAAAATATACTGAAGTAAGGCTGCCAAGAGGACTTGAATGTGGGGCAGAATTGCAGGAAACCGATTTCAGGAGGTAGACTGGAATTGCATTTAAAGCATAGGAAAAGAGGCAGAACGTCCACAATGATGCACTTGGCCAAAAAGGGCGTATGCGTTTTTTCCTGAATATATTCAGGAAAAAACGCATACGCCCTTTTTGGCCAACCAAGCAAGCTTGCAAAGGAAATCTGCACTACAATGAAGTCTCACTTCCCCCGGGTCAAAAGGGCCATCTGAAAAAAGTGTAAAATCCAGAAAGGCAGGACAGGCCATGGAGAACTGGGAGCCTTGTTATGCTGATGGGCGGGATGTAAATTGCCAACAGCCACTCGGGAGAAGTGTATGGTGTTTCCTGAAACATCTAAAAAACAAAGCAACAGAGCCTAGGGCACTTCCACATATGGTCCTATAGCTTAGGGAAATTAAAATCAAAAAGACACAGCCACCCCAAAGGTTGGGACGGCTCTGTTTACAAGAACCTGGTTTACGGTACAAGTTCAATATCGCAGAAAGTGAAAAATGGATAAAGAAGTTGTGGTACTTACGTACAATGCAATATCACTCAGCAATGAAATCTATGTCATCAGGCCCGTAGCAGCATAATGAGTGGATTCAGGTATGATGATTCTAACTGAAATAAGTCACACAGAAAAAGATACATCATAAGATACCACTAATACACGGAATGTAAACATGGCTACATAGGAACTGAATTACAAAACAGAACAGGGTCTCAAATTTAGAAAACCAACTTATGCTTGCTTAAGGGGAAAGGTGAGTTGGGGTGCTGCATAAAACCAGAGATTGAAATGAGCACAGATAAAGTTCCTTAAGCCAAATATGGAATAGACAAGAGCTACTCCTTGCTCAACGAAATGGATTCAACACCCCATATTAAACACCTAAGAATATACCTGACTAAGAAGTATCTTAAAACCTATGGATTGCTATGTCTCCGAAAGAGAATCAAGCATGTGTGCAGGGGCATAAACGCAGCAGTGATAGGATTGGAGAGGTTCGTTGAGCAAATGAAGAACCTTTGAAGTCACATTGCATGGTACCCATTCCACGGGTCTCAACTCTCCAGGTTTAAGGTATTCTTCCTTCAGCTAAAACATGCATGTGGAACCCAGAGTATGATCAACCGTGTGATCGGGAGACGTGTTCCAATATGTGTCAGTTTTCGTCCCCTGGTACTCGGGTGCAACATTCCAGACGCTTTACTAACACTCTCCCGACTTGGAGAGTCAGTGCCTTTAACCTCCTGTTTGGCCCAGTTTGCAATTTCTGCGGAAGATGAACAGGAATAGGGAGAACCAATGACATACTAGCTGGAGGTGTCTGGATGGGCAAATTTAACTCTCATTTCCCACCAGGAAGAGGAATTAACCAAAGGCTCAGCGTGCCGTTCCGGAACCAGATTAGGGCCTGAAGCAATCCTGCGGTGTTGCGGCCAGCTCACAAGAAAGCGAGTTGAAGAAAGGAGCTCAGGGGCACTGTAATTCACAAACCTGCAGAGTTATAAATGACAGCTATCGACCAATAATATACTGAAGTAAGGCTGCCAAGAGGACTTGAAAGCGGGGCAGAATTGCAGGAAACCGATTTCAGGAGGTAGACTGGAATTGCATTTAAAGCATAGGAAAAGAGGCAGAACGTCCACAATGATGCACTTGGCCAAAAAGGGCGTATGCGTTTTTTCCTGAATATATTCAGGAAAAAACGCATACGCCCTTTTTGGCCAACCAAGCAAGCTTGCAAAGGAAATCTGCACTACAATGAAGTCTCACTTCCCCCCGGTCAAAAGGGCCATCTGAAAAAAGTGTAAAATCCAGAAAGGCAGGACAGGCCATGGAGAACTGGGAGCCTTGTTATGCTGATGGGCGGGATGTAATTTGCCAACAGCCACTCGGGAGAAGTGTATGGTGTTTCCTGAAACATCTAAAAATCAAAGCAACACAGCCTAGGGCACTTCCACTTATGGTCCTATAGCTTAGGGAAATTAAAATCAAAAAGACACAGTCACCCCAAAAGTTGGGACGGCTCTCTTTACAAGAACCTGGTTTACAGTACAAGTTCAATATCGCAGAAAGTGAAAAATGGATAAAGAAGTTGTGGTACTTACGTACAATGCAGTATCAGTCAGCAATGAAATCTATGTCATCTGCCCGTAGCAGCATAATGAGTGGACTAAGTACGATGAATCTAACTGAAATAAGTCACACAGAAAAAGAAACATCATAAGGTATCACTAATACACGGAATGTAAACTTGGCTACACAGGAACTGAATTACAAAACAGAACAGGGTCTCAAATTTAGAAAACCAACTTATGCTTGCTTAACGGGAAAGGTGAGTTGGGGTGCTGCATAAAAGCAGAGATTGAAATGAGCACAGATAAAGTTCCTTAAGCCAAATATGGAAGAGACAAGAGCTACTCCTTGCTCAACGAAATGGACTCAACACCCCATATTAAACGCCGAAGAATGTACCTGACTAGGAAGTATCTTAAAACCTATGGATTGCTATGTCTCCGAAAGAGAATCAAGCGTGTGTACAGGGGCATAAACGCAACAGTGATAGGACTGGAGAGGTTCGGTGAGCAAATGAAGACCCTTTGAAGGCATATTGCATGGTACCCATTCCACGGGTCTCAACTCTCCAGGTTTAAGGTATTCTTCCTTCAGCTAAAACATGCATGTGGAACCCAGAGTATGATCAACTGTGTGATCGGGAGACGTGTTCAAATATGTGTCAGTTTTCGTCCCCTGGTACTCGGGTGCAACATTCCAGACTCTTTACTAACACTCTCCCGACGTGGAGAGTCAGTGCCTTTAACCTCCTGTTTGGCCCAGTTTGCAATTTCTGCGGAAGATGAACAGGAATAGGGAGAACCAATGAGAGACTAGCTGGAGGTGTCTGGACGGGCAAATTTAACTCTCATTTCCCACCAGGAAGAGGAATTAACCAAAGGCTCAGCGTACCGTGCCGGAACCAGATTAGGGCCTGAAGCCATCCTGCGGTGTTGCGGCCAGCTCACGAGAAAGCGAGTTGAAGAAAGGAGCTCAGGGGCACTGTAATTCACAAACCTGCAGAGTTATAAATGACAGCTATCGTCCAAAAATATACTGAAGTAAGGCTGCCAAGAGGACTTGAAAGCGGGGCAGAATCGCAGGAAACCGATTTCAGGAGGTAGACTGGAATTGCATTTAAAGCATAGGAAAAGAGGCAGAACGTCCACAATGATGCACATGGCCAAAAAGGGCGTATGCGTTTTATCCTGAATATATTCAGGAAAAAACGCATACGCCATTTTTGGCCAACCAAGCAAGCTTGCAATGGAAATCTGCACTACAATGAAGTCTCACTTCCCCCCGGTCAAAAGGGCCATCTGAAAAAAGTGTAAAATCCAGAAAGGCAGGACAGGCCATGGAGAACTGGGAGCCTTGTTATGCTGCTGGGCGTGATTTAAATTGCCAACAGCCATTCCGGAGAAGTGTATGGTGTTTCCTGAAACATCTAAAAAAGAAAGCAACAGAGCCTAGGGCACTTCCACTTATGGTCCTATAGCTGAGGGAAATTAAAATCAAAAAGACACAGCCACCCCAAAGGTTGGGACGGCTCTCTTTACAAGAACCTGGTTTACGGTACAAGTTCAATATCGCAGAAAGTGAAAAATGGATAAAGAAGTTGTGGTACTTACGTACAATGCAGTATCACTCAGCAATGAAATCTATGTCATCAGGCCCGTAGCAGCATAATGAGTGGATTCAGATATGATGATTCTAACTGAAATAAGTCACACAGAAAAAGAAACATCATAAGATATCACTAATACACGGAATGTAAACTTGGCTACACAGGAACTGAATTACAAAACAGAACAGGGTCTCAAATTTAGAAAACCAACTTATGCTTGCTTAAGGGGAAAGGTGAGTTGGGGTGCTGCATAAAAGCAGAGATTGAAATGAGCACAGATAAAGTTCCTTAAGCCAAATATGGAATAGACAAGAGCTACTCCTTGCTCAACGAAATGGACTCAACACCCCATATTAAACGCCGAAGAATGTACCTGACTAGGAAGTATCTTAAAGCCTATGGATTGCTATGTCTCCGAAAGAGAATCAAGCGTGTGTACAGGGGCATAAACGCAACAGTGATAGGACTGGAGAGGTTCGGTGAGCAAATGAAGACCCTTTGAAGGCATATTGCATGGTACCCATTCCACGGGTCTCAACTCTCCAGGTTTAAGGTATTCTTCCTTCAGCTAACACATGCATGTGGAACCCAGAGTATGATCAACTGTGTGATCGGGAGACGTTTTCCAATATGTGTCAGTTTTCGTCCCCTGGTACTCGGGTGCAACATTCCAGACGCTTTACTAACACTCTCCCGACTTGGAGAGTCAGTGTCTTTAACCTCCTGTTTGGCCCAGTTTGCAATTTCTGCGGAAGATGAACAGGAATAGGGAGAACCAATGAGAGACTAGCTGGAGGTGTCTGGACGGGCAAATTTAACTCTCATTTCGGACCAGGAAGAGGAATTAACCAAAGGCTCAGCGTGCCGTGTCAGAACCAGATTAGGGCCTGAAGCAATCCTGCGGTGTTGTGGCCAGCTCACAAGAAAGCGAGTTGAGGAAAGGAGCTCAGGGGCACTGTAATTCACAAACCTGCAGAGTTATAAATGACAGCTATCGTCCAAAAATATACTGAAGTAAGGCTGCCAAGAGGACTTGAAAGCGGGGCAGAATTGCAGGAAACCGATTTCAGGAGGTAGACTGGAATTGCATTTAAAGCATAGGAAAAGAGGCAGAACGTCCACAATGATGCACTTGGCCAAAAAGGGCATATGCGTTTTTTCCTAAATATATTCAGGAAAAAACGCATACGCCCTTTTTGGCCAACCAAGCAAGCTTGCAAAGGAAATCTGCACTACAATGAAGTCTCACTTCCCCCCAGTCAAAAGGGCCATCTGAAAGATGTGTAAAATCCAGAAAGGCAGGACAGGCCATGGAGAACTGGGAGCCTTGTTATGCTGATGGGCGGGATGTAAATTGTCAACAGCCACTCGGGAGAAGTGTATGGTGTTTCCTGAAACATCTAAAAAACAAAGCAACAGAGCCTAGGGCACTTCCACATATGGTCCTATAGCTTAGGGAAATTAAAATCAAAACGACACAGCCACCCCAAAATTTGGCACGGCTGTGTTTACAAGAACCACGTTTACGGTACAAGTTCAATATCGCAGAAAGTGAAAAATGGATAAAGAAGTTGTGGTACTTACGTACAATGCAATATCACTCAGCAAGGAAATCTATGTCATCAGGCCCGTAGCAGCATAATGAGTGGATTCAGGTATGATGATTCCAACTGAAATAAATCACACAGAAAAAGAAACATCATAAGATACCACTAATACACGGAATGTAAACTTGGCTACATACGAACTGAATTACAAAACAGAACAGGGTCTCAAATTTAGAAACCCAACTTATGCTTGCTTAAGGGGAAAGGTGAGTTGGGGTGCTGCATAAAACCAGAGATTGAAATGAGCACAGATAAAGTTCCTTAAGCCAAATATGAAATAGACAAGAGCTACTCCTTGCTCAACAAAATGGATTCAACACCCCATATTAAACACCTAAGAATATACCTGACTAAGAAGTATCTTAAAACCTATGGATTGCCATGTCTCCGAAAGAGAATCAATCGTGTGTGCAGGGGCATAAACGCAGCAGTGATAGGATTGGAGAGGTTCGGTGAGCAAATGAAGACCCTTTGAAGTCATATTGCATGGTACCCATTCCACGGGTCTCAACTCTCCAGGTTTAAGGTATTCTTCCTTCAGCTAAAACATGCATGTGGAACCCAGAGTATGATCAACCGTGTGATCGGGAGACGTGTTCCAATATGTGTCAGTTTTCGTCCCCTGGTACTCGGGTGCAACATTCCAGACGCTTTACTAACACTCTCCCGACTTGGAGAGTCAGTGCCTTTAACCTCCTGTTTGGCCCAGTTTGCAATTTCTGCGGAAGATGAACAGGAACAGGGAGAACCAATGACAGACTAGCTGGAGGTGTCTTGACGGGCAAATTTAACTCTCATTTCGCACCAGGAAGAGGAATTAACCAAAGGCTCAGCCTGCCGTGTCAGAACAAGATTAGGGCCTGAAGCAATCCTGTGGTGTTGTGGCCAGCTCACAAGAAAGCGAGTTGAAGAAAGGAGCTCAGGGGCACTGTAATTCAAAAACCTGCAGAGTTATAAATGACAGCTATCGTCCAAAAATATACTGAAGTAAGGCTGCCAAGAGGACTTGAAAGCGGGGCAGAATTGCAGGAAACCGACTTCAGGAGGTAGACTGGAATTGCATTTAAAGCATAGGAAAAGAGGCAGAACGTCCACAATGATGCACTTGGCCAAAAAGGGCGTATGCGTTTTTTCCTGAATATATTCAGGAAAAAACGCATACGCCCTTTTTGGCCAACCAAGCAAGCTTGCAAAGGAAATCTGCACTACAATGAAGTCTCACTTCCCCCCAGTCAAAAGGGCCATCTGAAAGAAGTGTAAAATCCAGAAAGGCAGGACAGGCCATGGAGAACTGGGAGCCTTGTTATGCTGATGGGCGGGATGTAAATTGCCAACAGCCACTCGGGAGAAGTGTATGGTGTTTCCTGAAACATCTAAAAAACAAAGCAACAGAGCCTAGGGCACTTCCACTTATGGTCCTATAGCTTAGGGAAATTAAAATCAAAAAGACACAGCCACCCCAAAGGTTGGGACGGCTCTCTTTACAAGAACCTGGTTTACGGTACAAGTTCAATATCGCAGAAAGTGAAAAATGGATAAAGAAGTTGTGGTACTTACGTACAATGCAGTATCACTCAGCAATGAAATCTATGTCATCAGGCCCGTAGCAGCATAATGAGTGGACTAAGTACGATGAATCTAACTGAAATAAGTCACACAGAAAAAGAAACATCATAAGGTATCACTAATACACGGAATGTAAACTTGGCTACACAGGAACTGAATTCCAAAACAGAACAGGGTCTCAAATTTAGAAAACCAACTTATGCTTGCTTAAGGGGAAAGGTGAGTTGGGGTGCTGCATAAAAGCAGAGATTGAAATGAGCACAGATAAAGTTCCTTAAGCCAAATATGGAATAGACAAGAGCTACACCTTGCTCAACGAAATGGACTCAACACCCCATATTAAACGCCGAAGAATGTACCTGACTAGGAAGTATCTTAAAGCCTATGGATTGCTATGTCTCCGAAAGAGAATCAAGCGTGTGAACAGGGGCATAAACGCAACAGTGATAGGACTGGAGAGGTTCGGTGAGCAAATGAAGACCCTTTGAAGGCATATTGCATGGTACCCATTCCACGGGTCTCAACTCTCCAGGTTTAAGGTATTCTTCCTTCAGCTAAAACATGCATGTGGAACCCAGAGTATGATCAACTGTGTGATCGGGAGACGTGTTCCAATATGTGTCAGTTTTCGTCCCCTGGTACTCGGGTGCAACATTCCAGACTCTTTACTAACACTCTCCCGACGTGGAGAGTCAGTGCCTTTAACCTCCTGTTTGGCCCAGTTTGCAATTTCTGCGGAAGATGAACAGGAATAGGGAGAACCAATGACAGACTAGCTGGAGGTGTCTGGACGGGCAAATTTAACTCTCATTTCCTACCAGGAAGAGGAATTAACCAAAGGCTCAGCGTACCGTGCCGGAACCAGATTAGGGCCTGAAGCAATCCTGCGGTGTTGCGGCCAGCTCACGAGAAAGCGAGTTGAAGAAAGGAGCTCAGGGGCACTGTAATTCACACACCTGCAGAGTTATAAATGACAGCTATCGTCCAAAAATATACTGAAGTAAGGCTGCCAAGAGGACTTGAAAGCGGGGCAGAATTGCAGGAAACCGATTTCAGGAGGTAGACTGGAATTGCATTTAAAGCATAGGAAAAGAGGCAGAACGTCCACAATGATGCACATGGCCAAAAAGGGCGTATGCGTTTTTTCCTGAATATATTCAGGAAAAAACGCATACGCCCTTTTTGGCCAACCAAGCAAGCTTGCAATGGAAATCTGCACTACAATGAAGTCTCACTTCCCCCCGGTCAAAAGGGCCATCTGAAAAAAGTGTAAAATCCAGAAAGGCAGGACAGGCCATGGAGAACTGGGAGCATTGTTATGCTGATGGGCGGGATGTAAATTGCCAACAGCCATTCCGGAGAAGTGTATGGTGTTTCCTGAAACATCTAAAAAACAAAGCAACAGAGCCTAGGGCACTTCCACTTATGGTCCTATAGCTGAGGGAAATTAAAATCAAAAAGACAAAGCCACCCCAAAGGTGGGGATGGCTCTGTCTACAAGAACCTGGTTTACGGTACAAGTTCAATATCGCAGAAAGTGAAAAATGGATAAAGAAGTTGTGGTACTTACGTACAATGCAATATCACTCAGCAATGAAATCTATGTCATCAGGCCCGTAGCAGCATAATGAGTGGATTCAGGTATGATGATTCTAACTGAAATAAGTCACACAGAAAAAGAAACATCATAAGATACCACTAATACACGGAATGTAAACATGGCTACATAGGAACTGAATTCCAAAACAGAACAGGGTCTCAAATTTAGAAAACCAACTTATGCTTGCTTAAGGGGAAAGGTGAGTTGGGGTGCTGCATAAAACCAGAGATTGAAATGAGCACAGATAAAGTTCCTTAAGCCAAATATGGAATAGACAAGAGCTACTCCTTGCTCAACGAAATGGATTCAACACCCCATATTAAACACCTAAGAATATACCTGACTAAGAAGTATCTTAAAACCTATGGATTGCCATGTCTCAGAAAGAGAATCAAGCGTGTGTACAGGGGCATAAACGCAGCAGTGATAGGATTGGAGAGGTTCGGTGAACAAATGAAGACCCTTTGAAGTCATAGTGCATGGTACCCATTCCACGGGTCTCAACTCTCCAGGTTTAAGGTATTCTTCCTTCAGCTAAAACATGCATGTGGAACCCAGAGTATGATCAACCGTGTGATCGGGAGACGTGTTCCAATATGTGTCAGTTTTCGTCCCCTGGTACTCGGGTGCAACATTCCAGACGCTTTACTAACACTCTCCCGACTTGGAGAGTCAGTGCCTTTAACCTCCTGTTTGGCCCAGTTTGCAATTTCTGCGGAAGATGTACAGGAATAGGGAGAACCAATGAGAGACTAGCTGGAGGTGTCTTGACGGGCAAATTTAACTCTCATTTCGGACCAGGAAGAGGAATTAACCAAAGGCTCAGCGTGCCGTGTCAGAACCAGATTAGGGCCTGAAGCAATCCTGCGGTGTTGTGGCCAGCTCACAAGGAAGCGAGTTGAGGAAAGGAGCTCAGGGGCACTGTAATTCACAAACCTGCAGAGTTATAAATGACAGCTATCGTCCAAAAATATACTGAAGTAAGGCTGCCAAGAGGACTTGAAAGCGGGGCAGAATTGCAGGAAACCGATTTCAGGAGGTAGACTGGAATTGCATTTAAAGCATAGGAAAAGAGGCAGAACGTCCACAATGATGCACTTGGCCAAAAAGGGCGTATGCGTTTTTTCCTGAATATATTCAGGAAAAAACGCATACGCCCTTTTTGGCCAACCAAGCAAGCTTGCAAAGGAAATCTGCACTACAATGAAGTCTCACTTCCCCCCGGTCAAAAGGGCCATCTGAAAAAAGTGTAAAATCCAGAAAGGCAGGACAGGCCATGGAGAACTGGGAGCCTTGTTATGCTGATGGGCGGGATGTAAATCGCCAACAGCCACTCGGGAGAAGTGGATGGTGTTTCCTGAAACATCTAAAAAACAAAGCAACAGAACCGAGGCCTCTTCCACTTATGGTCCTATAGCTTAGGGAAATTAAAATCAAAACGACACAGCCACCCCAAAGTTTGGCACGGCTGTGTTTACAAGAACCATGTTTACGGTACAAGTTCAATATCGCAGAAAGTGAAAAATGGATAAAGAAGTTGTGGTACTTACGTACAATGCAATATCACTCAGCAAGGAAATCTATGTCATCAGGCCCGTAGCAGCATAATGAGTCGATTCAGGTATGATGATTCCAACTGAAATAAGTCACACAGAAAAAGAAACATCATAAGATACCACTAATACACGGAATGTAAACTTGGCTACATAGGAACTGAATTACAAAACAGAACAGGGTCTCAAATTTAGAAACCCAACTTATGCTTGCTTAAGGGGAAAGGTGAGTTGGGGTGCTGCATAAAACCAGAGATTGAAATGAGCACAGATAAAGTTCCTTAAGCCAAATATGAAATAGACAAGAGCTACTCCTTGCTCAACAAAATGGATTCAACACCCCATATTAAATGCCAAAGAGTGTACCTGACTAGGAAGTATCTTAAAACCTATGGATTGCTATGTCTCCGAAAGAGAATCAAGCGTGTGTGCAGGGAAATAAATGCAGCAGTGATAGGATTGGAGAGGTTCGGTGAGCAAATGAAGACCCTTTGAAGTCACATTGCATGGTACCCATTCCACGGGTCTCAACTCTCCAGGTTTAAGGTATTCTTCCTTCAGCTAAAACATGCATGTGGAACCCAGAGTATGATCAACCGTGTGATCGGGAGACGTGTTCCAATATGTGTCAGTTTTCGTCCCCTGGTACTCAGGTGCAACATTCCAGACGCTTTACTAACACTCTCCCGACTTGGAGAGTCAGTGCCTTTAACCTCCTGTTTGGCCCAGTTTGCAATTTCTGTGGAAGATGAACAGGAATAGGGAGAACCAATGAGAGACTAGCTGGAGGGGTCTGGATGGGCAAATTTAACTCTCATTTCCCACCAGGAAGAGGAATTAACCAAAGGCTCAGCGTGCCGTGCCGGAACCAGATTAGGACCTGAAGCAATACTGCGGTGTTGTGGCCAGCTCACAAGAAAGCGAGTTGAAGAAAGGAGCTCAGGGGCACTGTAATTCACAAACCTGCAGAGTTATAAATGACAGCTATCGTCCAAAAATATACTGAAGTAAGGCTGCCAAGAGGACTTGAAAGCGGGGCAGAATTGCAGGAAAGCGATTTCAGGAGGTAGACTGGAATTGCATTTAAAGCATAGGAAAAGAGGCAGAATGTCCACAATGATGCACTTGGCCAAAAAGGGCGTATGCGTTTTTTCCTGAATATATTCAGGAAAAAACGCATACGCCCTTTTTGGCCAACCAAGCAAGCTTGCAAAGGAAATCTGCACTACAATGAAGTCTCACTTCCCCCCAGTCAACAGGGCCATCTGAAAGAACTGTAAAATCCAGAAAGGCAGGACAGGCCATGGAGAACTGGGAGCCTTGTTATGCTGATGGGCGGGATGTAAATTGCCAACAGCCACTCCGGAGAAGTGTATGGTGTTTCCTGAAACATCTAAATAACAAAGCAACAGAGCCTAGGGCACTTCCACATATGGTCCTATAGCTTAGGGAAATTAAAATCAAAAAGACACAGCCACCCCAAAAGTTGGGACGGCTCTGTTTACAAGAACCTGGTTTACGGTACAAGTTCAATATCGCAGAAATTGAAAAATGGATAAAGAAATTGTGGTACTTACGTACAATGCAATATCACTCAGCAATGAAATCTATGTCATCAGGCCCGTAGCAGCATAATGAGTGGATTCAGGTATGATGATTCTAACTGAAATAAGTCACACAGAAAAAGAAACATCATAAGATATCACTAATACAAGGAATGTAAACTTGGCTACACAGGAACTGAATTACAAAACAGAACAGGGTCTCAAATTTAGAAAACCAACATAAGCTTCCTTAAAGGGAAAGGTGAGTTGGGGTGCTGCATAAAACCAGAGATTGAAATGAGCACAGATAAATTTCCTTAAGCCAAATATGGAATAGACAAGAGCTACTCCTTGCTCAACGAAATGGACTCAACACCCCATATTAAACGGCTAAGAATGTACCTGACTAGGAAGTATCTTAAAACCTATGGACTGCTATGTCTCCGAAAGAGAATCAAGCGTGTGTACAGGGGCATAAACGCAGCAGTGATAGGATTGGAGAGGTTCGGTGAGCAAATGAAGACCCTTTGAAGTCATATTGCATGGTACCCATTCCACGGGTCTCAACTCTCCAGGTTTAAGGTATTCTTCCTTTAGCTAAAACATGCATGTGGAACCCAGAGTATGATCAACCGTGTGATCGGGAGACGTGTTCCAATATGTGTCAGTTTTCGTCCCCTGGTACTCGGGTGCAACATTCCAGATGCTTTACTAACACTCTCCCGACTTGGAGAGTCAGTGCCTTTAACCTCCTGTTTGGCCCAGTTTGCAATTTCTGCGGAAGATGAACAGGAATAGGGAGAACCAATGAGAGACTAGCTGGAGGTGTCTGGACGGGCAAATTTAACTCTCATTTCGCACCAGGAAGAGGAATTAACCAAAGGCTCAGCGTGCCGTGTCAGAACCAGATTAGGGCCTGAAGGAATCCTGCACTGTTGTGGCCATCTCACAAGAAAGCGAGTTGAAGAAAGGAGCTCAGGGGCACTGTAATTCACAAACCTGCAGAGTTATAAATGACAGCTATCGTCCAAAAATATACTGAAGTAAGGCTGCCAAGAGGACTTGAAAGCGGTGCAGAATTTCACGAAACCGATTTCAGGAGGTAGACTGGAATTGCATTTAAAGCATAGGAAAAGAGGCAGAATGTCCACAATGATGCACTTGGCCAAAAAGGGCGTATGCGTTTTTTCCTGAATATATTCAGGAAAAAACGCATACGCCCTTTTTGGCCAACCAAGCAAGCTTGCAAAGGAAATCTGCACTACAATGAAGTCTCACTTCCTCCCGGTCAAAAGGGCCATCTGAAAAAAGTGTAAAATCCAGAAAGGCAGGACAGGCCATGGAGAACTGGGAGCCTTGTTATGCTGATGGGCGGGATGTAAATTGCCAACAGCCACTCGGGAGAAGTGTATGGTGTTTCCTGAAACATCTAAAAAACAAAGCAACAGAGCCTAGGGCACTTCCACTTATGGTCCTATAGCATAGGGAAATTAAAATCAAAAAGACACAGCCACCCCAAAGTTTGGCACGGCTGTGTTTACAAGAACCTGGTTTACGGTACAAGTTCAATATCGCAGAAATTGAAAAATGGATAAAGAAATTGTGGTACTTACGTACAATGCAATATCACTCAGCAATGAAATCTATGTCATCAGGCCCGTAGCAGCATAATGAGTGGATTCAGGTATGATGATTCTAACTGAAATAAGTCACACAGAAAAAGAAACATCATAAGATATCACTAATACAAGGAATGTAAACTTGGCTACACAGGAACTGAATTACAAAACAGAACAGGGTCTCAAATTTAGAAAACCAACATAAGCTTCCTTAAAGGGAAAGGTGAGTTGGGGTGCTGCATAAAACCAGAGATTGAAATGAGCACAGATAAATTTCCTTAAGCCAAATATGGAATAGACAAGAGCTACTCCTTGCTCAACGAAATGGACTCAACACCCCATATTAAACGGCTAAGAATGTACCTGACTAGGAAGTATCTTAAAACCTATGGACTGCTATGTCTCCGAAAGAGAATCAAGCGTGTGTACAGGGGCATAAACGCAGCAGTGATAGGATTGGAGAGGTTCGGTGAGCAAATGAAGACCCTTTGAAGTCATATTGCATGGTACCCATTCCACGGGTCTCAACTCTCCAGGTTTAAGGTATTCTTCCTTTAGCTAAAACATGCATGTGGAACCCAGAGTATGATCAACCGTGTGATCGGGAGACGTGTTCCAATATGTGTCAGTTTTCGTCCCCTGGTACTCGGGTGCAACATTCCAGATGCTTTACTAACACTCTCCCGACTTGGAGAGTCAGTGCCTTTAACCTCCTGTTTGGCCCAGTTTGCAATTTCTGCGGAAGATGAACAGGAATAGGGAGAACCAATGAGAGACTAGCTGGAGGTGTCTGGACGGGCAAATTTAACTCTCATTTCGCACCAGGAAGAGGAATTAACCAAAGGCTCAGCGTGCCGTGTCAGAACCAGATTAGGGCCTGAAGGAATCCTGCACTGTTGTGGCCATCTCACAAGAAAGCGAGTTGAAGAAAGGAGCTCAGGGGCACTGTAATTCACAAACCTGCAGAGTTATAAATGACAGCTATCGTCCAAAAATATACTGAAGTAAGGCTGCCAAGAGGACTTGAAAGCGGTGCAGAATTTCACGAAACCGATTTCAGGAGGTAGACTGGAATTGCATTTAAAGCATAGGAAAAGAGGCAGAATGTCCACAATGATGCACTTGGCCAAAAAGGGCGTATGCGTTTTTTCCTGAATATATTCAGGAAAAAACGCATACGCCCTTTTTGGCCAACCAAGCAAGCTTGCAAAGGAAATCTGCACTACAATGAAGTCTCACTTCCTCCCGGTCAAAAGGGCCATCTGAAAAAAGTGTAAAATCCAGAAAGGCAGGACAGGCCATGGAGAACTGGGAGCCTTGTTATGCTGATGGGCGGGATGTAAATTGCCAACAGCCACTCGGGAGAAGTGTATGGTGTTTCCTGAAACATCTAAAAAACAAAGCAACAGAGCCTAGGGCACTTCCACTTATGGTCCTATAGCATAGGGAAATTAAAATCAAAAAGACACAGCCACCCCAAAGTTTGGCACGGCTGTGTTTACAAGAACCACGTTTACGGTACAAGTTCAATATTGCAGAAAGTGAAAAATGGATAAAGAATTTGTGGTACTTACGTACAATGCAATATCACTCAGCAAGGTAATCTATGTCATCAGGCCCGTAGCAGCATAATGAGTGGACTAAGTACGATGATTCTAACTGAAATAAGTCACACAGAAAAAGAAACATCATAAGGTATCACTAATACATGGAATGTAAACTTGGCTACACAGGAACTGAATTACAAAACAGAACAGGGTCTCAAATTTAGAAAAGCAACTTATGCTTGCTTAAGGGGAAAGGTGTTGGGGTGCTGTATATAACCAGAGATTAAAATGAGCACAGATAAAGTTCCTTAAGCCAAATATGGAATAGACAAGAGCTACTCCGTGCTCAACGAAATGGACTCAACACCCCATATTAAACGGCTAAGAATGTACCTGACTAGGAAGTATCTTAAAACCTATGGACTGCTATGTCTCCGAAAGAGAATCAAGCGTGTGTACAGGGGCATAAACGCAGCAGTGATAGGATTGGAGAGGTTCGGTGAGCAAATGAAGGCCCTTTGAAGTCATATTGCATGGTATCGATTCCTCGGGTCTCAACTCTCCAGGTTTAAGGTATTCTTCCTTCAGCTAAAACATGCATGTGGAACCCAGAGTATGATCAACCGTGTGATCGGGAGACGTGTTCCAATATGTGTCAGTTTTCGTCCCCTGGTACTCGGGTGCAACATTCCAGACGCTTTACTAACACTCTCCCGACTTGGAGAGTCAGTGCCTTTAACCTCCTGTTTGGCCAAGTTTGCAATTTCTGCGGAAGATGAACAGGAATAGGGAGAACCAATGAGAGACTAGCTGGAGGTGTCTGGACGCGCAAATTTAACTCTCATTTCCCACCAGGAAGAGGAATTAACCAAAGGCTCAGCATGCCGTGCCGGAACCAGATTAGGGCCTGAAGCCATCCTGCGGTGTTGCGGCCAGCTCACGAGAAAGCGAGTTGAAGAAAGGAGCTCAGGGGCACTGTAATTCACAAACCTGCAGAGTTATAAATGACAGCTATCGTCCAAAAATATACTGAAGTAAGGCTGCCAAGAGGACTTGAAAGCGGGGCAGAATTGCAGGAAACCGATTTCAGGAGGTAGACTGCAATTGCATTTAAAGCATAGGAAAAGAGGCAGAACGTCCACAATGATGCACTTGGCCAAAATATATTCAGGAAAAAACGCATACGCCCTTTTTGGCCAACCAAGCAAGCTTGCAAAGGAAATCTGCACTACAATGAAGTCTCACTTCCCCCCGGTCAAAAGGGCCATCTGAAAAAAGTGTAAAATCCAGAAAGGCAGGACAGGCCATGGAGAACTGGGAGCCTTGTTATGCTGATGGGCGGGATGTAAATTGCCAACAACCAATCGGGAGAAGTGGATGGTGTTTCCTGAAACATCTAAAAAACAAAGCAACAGAGCCTAAGGCACTTCCACTTATCGTCCTATAGCTTAGGGAAATGAAAATCAAAAAGACACATCCACCCCTAATGTTGGGATGGCTCTGTTTACAAGAACTTGGTTTACGGTACAAGTTCAATATCGCAGAAAGTAAAAAATGGATAAAGAAGTTGTGGTACTTACGTACAATGCAATATCACTCAGCAATGAAATCTATGTCATCAGGCCCGTAGCAGCATAATGAGTGGATTCAGGTATGATGATTCTAACTGAAATAAGTCACACAGAAAAAGAAACATCATAAGATACCACTAATACACGGAATGTAAACTTGGCTACATAGGAACTGAATTACAAAACAGAACAGGGTCTCTAATTTAGAAACCCAACTTATGCTTGCTTAAGGGGAAAGGTGAGTTGGGGTGCTGCATAAAACCAGAGATTGAAATGAGCACAGATAAAGTTCCTTAAGGCAAATATGGAATAGACAAGAGCTACACCTTGCTCAACGAAATGGACTCAACACCCCATATTAAACGCCTAAGAATGTACCTGATTATGAAATATCTTAAAACCTATGGACTGCTATGTCTCCGAAAGAGAATCAAGCGTGTGTACAGGGGCATAAACGCAGCAGTGATAGGACTGGAGAGGTTCGGTGAGCAAATGAAGACCCTTTGAAGTCATATTGCATGGTACCCATTCCACGGGTCTCAACTCTCCAGGTTTAAGGTATTCTTCCTTCAGCTAAAACATGCATGTGGAACCCAGAGTATGATCAACCATGTGATCGGGAGCCGTGTTCCAATATGTCTGAGTTTTCGTCCCCTGGTACTCGGGTGCAACATTCCAGACGCTTTACTAACACTCTCCCGACTTGGAGAGTCAGTGCCTTTAACCTCCTGTTTGGCCCAGTTTGCAATTTCTGCGGAAGATGAACAGGAATAGGGAGAACCAATGACAGACCAAATGGAAGGGTCTGGACGGGCAAATTTAACTCTCATTTCCCACCAGGAAGAGGAATTAACCAAAGGCTCAGCGTGCCGTGCCGGAACCAGATTAGGGCCTGAAGCAATCCTGCGGTGTTGTGGCCAGCTCACGAGAAAGCGAGTTGAAGAAAGGAGCTCAGGGGCACTGTAATTCACAAACCTGCAGAGTTATAAATGACAGCTATCGTCCAAAAATATACTGAAGTAAGGCTGCCAAGAGGACTTGAAAGCGGGGCAGAATTGCAGGAAACCGATTTCAGGAGGTAGACTGGAATTGCATTTAAAGCATAGGAAAAGAGGCAGAACGTCCACAATGATGCACTTGGCCAAAAAGGGCGTATGCGTTTTTTCCTGAATATATTCAGGAAAAAACGCATACGCCCTTTTTGGCCAACCAAGCAAGCTTGCAAAGGAAATCTGCACTACAATGAAGTCTCACTTCCCCCCGGTCAAAAGGGCCATCTGAAAAAAGTGTAAAATCCAGAAAGGCAGGACAGGCCATGGAGAACTGGGAGCCTTGTTATGCTGATGGGCGGGATGTAAATTGCCAACAGCCACTCGGGAGAAGTGTATGGTGTTTCCTGAAACATCTAAAAAACAAAGCAACAGAGCCTAGGGCACTTCCACATATGGTCCTATAGCTTAGGGAAATTAAAATCAAAAAGACACAGCCACCCCAAAAGTTGGGATGGCTCTGTTTACAAGAACCTGGTTTACGGTACAAGTTCAATATCGCAGAAAGTGAAAAATGGATAAAGAAGTTGTGGTACTTACGTACAATGCAATATCACTCAGCAATGAAATCTATGTCATCAGGCCCGTAGCAGCATAATGAGTGGATTCAGGTATGATGATTCTAACTGAAATAAGTCACACAGAAAAAGAAACATCATAAGATACCACTAATACACGGAATGTAACCTTGGCTACACAGGAACTGAATTACAAAACAGAACAGGGTCTCAAATTTAGAAACCCAACTTATGCTTGCTTAAGGGGAAAGGTGAGTTGGCATGCTGCATAAAACCAGAGATTGAAATGAGCACAGATAAAGTTCCTTAAGCCAAATATGGAATAGACAACAGCTACTCCTTGCTCAACGAAATGGATTCAACACCCCATATTAAACACCTAAGAATGTACCTGACTAGGAAGTATCTTAAAACCTATGGATTGCTATGTCTCTGAAAGAGAATCAAGCGTGTGTGCAGGGGCATAAACGCAGCAGTGATAGGATTGGAGAGGTTCGGTGAGCAAATGAAGACCCTTTGAAGTCATATTGCATGGTACCCATTCCACGGGTCTCAACTCTCCAGGTTTAAGGTATTCTTCCTTTAGCTAAAACATGCATGTGGAACCCAGAGTATGATCAACCGTGTGATCGGGAGACGTGTTCCAATATGTGTCAGTTTTCGTCCCCTGGTACTCGGGTGCAACATTCCAGATGCTTTACTAACACTCTCCCGATTTGGAGAGTCAGTGCCTTTAACCTCCTATTTGGCCCAGTTTGCAATTTCTGCGGAAGATGAACAGGAATAGGGAGAACCAATGAGAGACTAGCTGGAGGTGTCTGGACGGGCAAATTTAACTCTCATTTCGCACCAGGAAGAGGAATTAACCAAAGGCTCAGCGTGCCTTGCCGGAACCGGATTAGGGCCTGAAGCAATCCTGCAGTGTTGCGGTCAGCTCACGAGAAAGCGAGTTGAAGAAAGGAGCTCAGGGGCACTGTAATTCACAAACCTGCAGAGTTATAAATGACAGCTATCGTCCAAAAATATACTGAAGTAAGGCTGCCAAGAGGACTTGAAAGCGGGGCAGAATTGCAGGAAACCGATTTCAGGAGGTAGACTGGAATTGCATTTAAAGCAGAGGAAAAGAGGCAGAACGTCCACAATGATGCACTTGGCCAAAAAGGGCGTATGCGTTTTTTCCTGAATATATTCAGGAAAAAACGCATACGCCCTTTTTGGCCAACCAAGCAAGCTTGCAAAGGAAATCTGCACTACAATGAAGTCTCACTTCCCCCCGGTCAAAAGGGCCATCTGAAAAAAGTGTAAAATCCAGAAAGGCAGGACAGGCCATGGAGAACTGGGAGCCTTGTTATGCTGATGGGCGGGATGTAAATCGCCAACAGCCACTCGGGAGAAGTGTATGGTGTTTCCTGAAACATCTAAAAAACAAAGCAACAGAACCGAGGGCACTTCCACTTATGGTCCTATAGCTTAGGGAAATTGAAATCAAAAAGACACAGCCACCCCAAATGTTGGGACGGCTCTGTTTACAAGAACCTGGTTTACGGTACAAGTTCAATATCGCAGAAAGTGAAAAATGGATAAAGAAGTTGTGGTACTTACGTACAATGCAATATCAATCAGCAAGGAAATCTATGTCATCAGGCCCGTAGCAGCATAATGAGTGGATTCAGGTACGATGATTCTAACTGAAATAAGTCTCACAGAAAAAGAAACATCATAAGATATCACTAATACACGGAATGTAAACTTGGCTACACAGGAACTGAATTACAAAACAGAACAGGGTCTCAAATTTAGAAACCCAACTTATGCTTGCTTAAGGGGAAAGGTGAGTTGGGGTGCTGCATAAAACCAGAGATTGAAATGAGCACAGATAAAGTTCCTTAAGCCAAATATGGAATAGACAAGAGCTACACCTTGCTCAAGGAAATGGACACAACACCCCATATTAAACGCCTAAGAATGTACCTGACTAGTAAGTATCTTAAAACCTATGGATTGCTATGTCTCCGAAAGAGAATGAAGCGTGTGTACAGGGGCATAAACGTAGCAGTGATAGGACTGGAGAGGTTCGGTGAGCAAATGAAGACCTTTGAAGTCATATTGCATGGTACCCATTCCACGGGTCTCAACTCTCCAGGTTTAAGGTATTCTTCCTTCAGCTAAAACATGCATGTGGAACCCAGAGTATGATCAACCGTGTGATCGGGAGACGTGTTCCAATATGTGTCAGTTTTCGTCCCCTGGTACTCGGGTGCAACATTCCAGACGCTTTACTAACACTCTCCCGACTTGGAGAGTCAGTGCCTTTAACCTCCTGTTTGGCCCAGATTGCAATTTCTGCGGAAGATGAACAGGAATAGGGAGAACCAATGAGAGACTAGCTGGAGGTGTCTGGACGGGCAAATTTAACTCTCATTTCCCACCAGGAAGAGGAATTAACCAAAGGCTCAGCGTGCCGTGCCGGAACCAGATTAGGGCCTGAAGCAATCCTGCGGTGTTGCGGCCAGCTCACGAGAAAGCGAGTTGAAGAAAGGAGCTCAGGGGCACTGTAATTCACAAACCTGCAGAGTTATAAATGACAGCTATCGTCCAAAAATATACTGAAGTAAGGCTGCCAAGAGGACTTGAAAGCGGGGCAGAATTGCAGGAAACCGATTTCAGGAGGTAGACTGGAATTGCATTTAAAGCAGAGGAAAAGAGGCAGAACGTCCACAATGATGCACTTGGCCAAAAAGGGCGTATGCGTTTTTTCCTGAATATATTCAGGAAAAAACGCATACGCCCTTTTTGGCCAACCAAGCAAGCTTGCAAAGGAAATCTGCACTACAATGAAGTCTCACTTCCCCCCGGTCAAAAGGGCCATCTGAAAAAAGTGTAAAATCCAGAAAGGCAGGACAGGCCATGGAGAACTGGGAGCCTTGTTATGCTGATGGGCGGGATGTAAATCGCCAACAGCCACTCGGGAGAAGTGTATGGTGTTTCCTGAAACATCTAAAAAACAAAGCAACAGAACCGAGGGCACTTCCACTTATGGTCCTATAGCTTAGGGAAATTGAAATCAAAAAGACACAGCCACCCCAAATGTTGGGACGGCTCTGTTTACAAGAACCTGGTTTACGGTACAAGTTCAATATCGCAGAAAGTGAAAAATGGATAAAGAAGTTGTGGTACTTACGTACAATGCAATATCAATCAGCAAGGAAATCTATGTCATCAGGCCCGTAGCAGCATAATGAGTGGATTCAGGTACGATGATTCTAACTGAAATAAGTCTCACAGAAAAAGAAACATCATAAGATATCACTAATACACGGAATGTAAACTTGGCTACACAGGAACTGAATTACAAAACAGAACAGGGTCTCAAATTTAGAAACCCAACTTATGCTTGCTTAAGGGGAAAGGTGAGTTGGGGTGCTGCATAAAACCAGAGATTGAAATGAGCACAGATAAAGTTCCTTAAGCCAAATATGGAATAGACAAGAGCTACACCTTGCTCAAGGAAATGGACACAACACCCCATATTAAACGCCTAAGAATGTACCTGACTAGTAAGTATCTTAAAACCTATGGATTGCTATGTCTCCGAAAGAGAATGAAGCGTGTGTACAGGGGCATAAACGTAGCAGTGATAGGACTGGAGAGGTTCGGTGAGCAAATGAAGACCTTTGAAGTCATATTGCATGGTACCCATTCCACGGGTCTCAACTCTCCAGGTTTAAGGTATTCTTCCTTCAGCTAAAACATGCATGTGGAACCCAGAGTATGATCAACCGTGTGATCGGGAGACGTGTTCCAATATGTGTCAGTTTTCGTCCCCTGGTACTCGGGTGCAACATTCCAGACGCTTTACTAACACTCTCCCGACTTGGAGAGTCAGTGCCTTTAACCTCCTGTTTGGCCCAGATTGCAATTTCTGCGGAAGATGAACAGGAATAGGGAGAACCAATGAGAGACTAGCTGGAGGTGTCTGGACGGGCAAATTTAACTCTCATTTCCCACCAGGAAGAGGAATTAACCAAAGGCTCAGCGTGCCGTGCCGGAACCAGATTAGGGCCTGAAGCAATCCTGCGGTGTTGCGGCCAGCTCACGAGAAAGCGAGTTGAAGAAAGGAGCTCAGGGGCACTGTAATTCACAAACCTGCAGAGTTATAAATGACAGCTATCGTCCAAAAATATACTGAAGTAAGGCTGCCAAGAGGACTTCAAAGAGGGGCAGAATTGCAGGAAACCGATTTCAGGAGGTAGACTGGAATTGCATTTAAAGCATAGGAAAAGAGGCAGAACGTCCACAATGATGCACTTGGCCAAAAAGGGCGTATGCGTTTTTTCCTGAATATATTCAGGAAAAAACGCATACGCCCTTTTTGGCCAACAAGCAAGCTTGCAAAGGAAATCTGCACTACAATGAAGTCTCACTTCCCCCCGGTCAAAAGGGCCATCTGAAAAAAGTGTAAAATCCAGAAAGGCAGGACAGGCCATGGAGAACTGGGAGCCTTGTTATGCTGATGGGCGGGATGTAAATCGCCAACAGCCACTCGGGAGAAGTGGATGGTGTTTCCTGAAACATCTAAAAAACAAAGCAACAGAACCGAGGCCTCTTCCACTTATGGTCCTATAGCTTAGGGAAATTAAAAACAAAAAGACACAGCCACCCCAAAGGTTGGGACGGCTCTGTTTATAAGAAACTCATTTACGGTACAAGTTCAATATCGCAGAAAGTGAAAAATGGATAAAGAAGTTGTGGTACTTACGTACAATACAATATCACTCAGCAAGGAAATCTATGTCATCAGGCCCGTAGCAGCATAATGAGTGGATTCAGGTACGATGATTCTAACTGAAATAAGTCTCACAGAAAAAGAAACATCATAAGATATCACTAATACACGGAATGTAAACTTGGCTACACAGGAACTGAATTACAAAACAGAACAGGGTCTCAAATTTAGAAAACCAACTTATGCTTGCTTAAGGGGAAAGGTGAGTTGGGGTGCTGCATAAAACCAGAGATTGAAATGAGCACAGATAAAGTTCCTTAAGCCAAATATGGAATAGACAAGAGCTACTCCTTGCTCAACGAAATGGATTCAACACCCCATATTAAACACCTAAGAATATACCTGACTAGGAAGTATCTTAAAACCTATGGATTGCTATGTCTCCGAAAGAGAATCAAGCGTGTGTGCAGGGGCATAAACGCAGCAGTGATAGGACTGGAGAGGTTCGGTGAGCAAATGAAGACCCTTTGAAGTCATATTGCATGGTACCCATTCCACGGGTCTCAACTCTCCAGGTTTAAGGTATTCTTCCTTCAGCTAAAACATGCATGTGGAACCCAGAGTATGATCAACCGTGTGATCGGGAGACGTGTTCCAATATGTGTCAGTTTTCGTCCCCTGGTACTCGGGTGCAACATTCCAGACGCTTTACTAACACTCTCCCGACTTGGAGAGTCAGTGCCTTTAACCTCCTGTTTGGCCCAGTTTGCAATTTCTGTGGAAGATGAACAGGAATAGGGAGAACCAATGACAGACTAGCTGGAGGTGTCTGGACGGGCCAATTTAACTCTCATTTCGCACCAGGAAGAGGAATTAACCAAAGGCTCAGCGTGCCGTGCCGGAACCAGATTAGGGCCTGAAGCAATCCTGCGGTGTTGCGGCCAGCTCACGAGAAAGCGAGTTGAAGAAAGGAGCTCAGGGGCACTGTAATTCACAAACCTGCAGAGTTATAAATGACAGCTATCGACTAATAATATACTGAAGTAAGGCTGCCAAGAGGACTTGAAAGCGGGGCAGAATTGCAGGAAACCGATTTCAGGAGGTAGACTGGAATTGCATTTAAAGCATAGGAAAAGAGGCACAACGTCCACAATGATGCACTTGGCCAAAAAGGGCGTATGCGTTTTTTCCTGAATATATTCAGGAAAAAACGCATACGCCCTTTTTGGCCAACCAAGCAAGCTTGCAAAGGAAATCTGCACTACAATGAAGTCTCACTTCCCCCCAGTCAAAAGGGCCATCTGAAAGAAGTGTAAAATCCAGAAAGGCAGGACAGGCCATGGAGAACTGGGAGCCTTGTTATGCTGATGGGCGGGATGTAAATTGTCAACAGCCACTCGGGAGAAGTGTATGGTGTTTCCTGAAACATCTAAAAAACAAAGCAACAGAGCCTAGGGCACTTCCACATATGGTCCTATAGCTTAGGGAAATTAAAATCAAAATGACACAGCCACCCCAAAGTTTGGCACGGCTGTGTTTACAAGAACCACATTTACGGTACAAGTTCAATATCGCAGAAAGTGAAAAATGGATAAAGAAGTTGTTGTACTTACGTACAATGCAATATCACTCAGCAAGGAAATCTATGTCATCAGGCCCGTAGCAGCATAATGAGTGGATTCAGGTATGATGATTCCAACTGAAATAAGTCACACAGAAAAAGAAACATCATAAGATACCACTAATACACGGAATGTAAAATTGGCTACATAGGAACTGAATTACAAAACAGAACAGGGTCTCAAATTTAGAAACCCAACTTATGCTTGCTTAAGGGGAAAGGTGAGTTGGGGTGCTGCATAAAACCAGAGATTGAAATGAGCACAGATAAAGTTCCTTAAGCCAAATATGGAATAGACAAGAGCTACTCCTTGCTCAACAAAATGGATTCAACACCCCATATTTAACACCTAAGAATATACCTGACTAGGAAGTATCTTAAAACCTATGGACTGCTATGTCTCCGAAAGAGAATCAAGCGTGTGTGCAGGGAAATAAATGCAGCAGTGATAGGATTGGAGAGGTTCGTTGAGCAAATGAAGACCCTTTGAAGTCACATTGCATGGTACCCATTCCACGGGTCTCAACTCTCCAGGTTTAAGGTATTCTTCCTTCAGCTAAAACATGCATGTGGAACCCAGAGTATGATCAACCGTGTGATCGGGAGACGTGTTCCAATATGTGTCAGTTTTCGTCCCCTGGTACTCGGGTGCAACATTCCAGACGCTTTACTAACACTCTCCCGACTTGGAGAGTCAGTGCCTTTAACCTCCTGTTTGGCCCAGTTTGCAATTTCTGCGGAAGATGAACAGGAATAGGGAGAACCAATGAGAGACTAGCTGGAGGTGTCTTGACGGGCAAATTTAACTCTCATTTCCCATCAGGAAGAGGAATTAACCAAAGGCTCAGCGTGCCGTGCCGGAACCAGATTAGGGCCTGAAACCATCCTGCGGTGTTGCGGCCAGCTCACGAGAAAGCGAGTTGAAGAAAGGAGCTCAGGGGCACTGTAATTCACAAACCTGCAGAGTTATAAATGACAGCTATCGTCCAAAAATATACTGAAGTAAGGCTGCCAAGAGGACTTGAAAGCGGGGCAGAATTGCAGGAAAGCGATTTCAGGAGGTAGACTGGAATTGCATTTAAAGCATAGGAAAAGAGGCAGAATGTCCACAATGATGCACTTGGCCAAAAAGGGCGTATGCGTTTTTTCCTGAATATATTCAGGAAAAAACGCATACGCCCTTTTTGGCCAACCAAGCAAGCTTGCAAAGGAAATCTGCACTACAATGAAGTCTCACTTCCCCCCAGTCAAAAGGGCCATCTGAAAGAAGTGTAAAATCCAGAAAGGCAGGACAGGCCATGGAGAAATGGGAGCCTTGTTATGCTGATGGGCGGGATGTAAATTGCCAACAGCCACTCGGCAGAAGTGTATGGTGTTTCCTGAAACATCTAAAAAACAAAGCAACAGAGCCTAGGGCACTTCCACTTATGGTCCTATAGCTTAGGGAAATTAAAATCAAAAAGACACATCCACCCCAAAAGTTGGGATGGCTCTGTTTACAAGAACCTGGTTTACGGTTCAAGTTCAATATCACAGAAAGTGAAAAATGGATAAAGAAGTTGTGGTACTTACGTACAATGCAATATCACTCAGCAATGAAATCTATGTCATCAGGCCCGTAGCAGCATAATGAGTGGATTCAGGTATGATGATTCTAACTGAAATAAGTCACACAGAAAAAGAAACATCATAAGATACCACTAATACACGGAATGTAAACTTGGCTACATAGGAACTGAATTACAAAACAGAACAGGGTCTCAAATTTAGAAAACCAACTTATGCTTGCTTAAGGGGAAAGGTGAGTTGGGGTGCTGCATAAAACCAGAGATTGAAATGAGCACAGATAAAGTTCCTTAAGCCAAATATGGAATAGACAAGAGCTACTCCTTGCTCAACGAAATGGATTCAACACCCCATATTAAACACCTAAGAATGTACCTGACTAGGAAGTATCTTAAAACCTATGGATTGCTATGTCTCTGAAAGAGAATCAAGCGTGTGTACAGGGGCATAAACGCAGCAGTGATAGGATTGGAGAGGTTCGGTGAGCAAATGAAGACCCTTTGAAGTCATATTGCATGGTACCCATTCCACGGGTCTCAACTCTCCAGGTTTAAGGTATTCTTCCTTCAGCTAAAACATGCATGTGGAACCCAGAGTATGATCAACCGTGTGATCGGGAGACGTGTTCCAATATGTGTCAGTTTTCGTCCCCTGGTACTCGGGTGCAACATTCCAGATGCTTTACTAACACTCTCCCGACTTGGAGAGTCAGTGCCTTTAACCTCCTGTTTGGCCCAGTTTGCAATTTCTGCGGAAGATGAACAGGAATAGGGAGAACCAATGAGAGACTAGCTGGAGGTGTCTTCACGGGCAAATTTAACTCTCATTTCCCACCAGGAAGAGAAATTAACCAAAGGCTCAGCGTGCCGTGTCAGAACCAGATTAGGGCCTGAAGCAATCCTGCACTGTTGTGGCCATCTCACAAGAAAGCGAGTTGAAGAAAGGAGCTCAGGGGCACTGTAATTCACAAACCTGCAGAGTTATAAATGACAGCTATCGTCCAAAAATATACTGAAGTTAGGCTGCCACGAGGACTTGAAAGCGGTGCAGAATTTCACGAAACCGATTTCAGGAGGTAGACTGGAATTGCATTTAAAGCATAGGAAAAGAGGCAGAATGTCCACAATGATGCACTTGGCCAAAAAGGGCGTATGCGTTTTTTCCTGAATATATTCAGGAAAAAACGCATACGCCCTTTTTGGCCAACCAAGCAAGCTTGCAAAGGAAATCTGCACTACAATGAAGTCTCACTTCCTCCCAGTCAAAAGGGCCATCTGAAAGAAGTGTAAAATCCAGAAAGGCAGGACAGGCCATGGAGAACTGGGAGCCTTGTTATGCTGATGGGCGGGATGTAAATTGCCAACAGCCACTCGGGAGAAGTGTATGGTGTTTCCTGAAACATCTAAAAAACAAAGCAACAGAGCCTAGGGCACTTCCACTTATGGTCCTATAGCTTAGGGAAATTAAAATCAAAAAGACACAGCCACCCCAAAGTTTGGCACGGCTGTGTTTACAAGAACCACGTTTACGGTACAAGTTCAATATTGCAGAAAGTGAAAAATGGATAAAGAATTTGTGGTACTTACGTACAATGCAATATCACTCAGCAAGGTAATCTATGTCATCAGGCCCGTAGCAGCATAATGAGTGGATTCAGGTATGATGATTCTAACTGAAATAAGTCACACAGAAAAAGAAACATCATAAGGTATCACTAATACATGGAATGTAAACTTGGCTACACAGGAACTGAATTACAAAACAGAACAGGGTCTCAAATTTAGAAAACCAACTTATGCTTCCTTAAGGGGAAAGGTGAGTTGGGGTGCTGCATATAACCAGAGATTGAAATGAGCACAGATAAAGTTCCTTAAGCCAAATATGGAATAGACAAGAGCTACTCCGTGCTCAACGAAATGGACTCAACACCCCATATTAAACGGCTAAGAATGTACCTGACTAGGAAGTATCTTAAAACCTATGGACTGCTATGTCTCCGAAAGAGAATCAAGCGTGTGTACAGGGGCATAAACGCAGCAGTGATAGGATTGGAGAGGTTCGGTGAGCAAATGAAGGCCCTTTGAAGTCATATTGCATGGTATCGATTCCTCGGGTCTCAACTCTCCAGGTTTAAGGTATTCTTCCTTCAGCTAAAACATGCATGTGGAACCCAGAGTATGATCAACCGTGTGATCGGGAGACGTGTTCCAATATGTGTCAGTTTTCATACCCTGGTACTCGGGTGCAACATTCCAGACGCTTTACTAACACTCTCCTGACTTGGAGAGTCAGTGCCTTTAACCTCCTGTTTGGCCAAGTTTGCAATTTCTGCGGAAGATGAACAGGAATAGGGAGAACCAATGAGAGACTAGCTGGAGGTGTCTGGACGCGCAAATTTAACTCTCATTTCCCATCAGGAAGAGGAATTAACCAAAGGCTCAGCATGCCGTGCCAGAACCAGATTAGGGCCTGAAGCCATCCTGCGGTGTTGCGGCCAGCTCACGAGAAAGCGAGTTGAAGAAAGGAGCTCAGGGGCACTGTAATTCACAAACCTGCAGAGTTATAAATGACAGCTATCGTCCAAAAATATACTGAAGTAAGGCTGCCAAGAGGACTTGAAAGCGGGGCAGAATTGCAGGAAACCGATTTCAGGAGGTAGACTGCAATTGCATTTAAAGCATAGGAAAAGAGGCAGAACGTCCACAATGATGCACTTGGCCAAAATATATTCAGGAAAAAACGCATACGCCCTTTTTGGCCAACCAAGCAAGCTTGCAAAGGAAATCTGCACTACAATGAAGTCTCACTTCCCCCCGGTCAAAAGGGCCATCTGAAAAAAGTGTAAAATCCAGAAAGGCAGGACAGGCCATGGAGAACTGGGAGCCTTGTTATGCTGATGGGCAGGATGTAAATTGCCAACAACCAATCGGGAGAAGTGGATGGTGTTTCCTGAAACATCTAAAAAACAAAGCAACAGAGCCTAAGGCACTTCCACTTATGGTCCTATAGCTTAGGGAAATTAAAATCAAAAAGACACATCCACCCCTAATGTTGGGATGGCTCTGTTTACAAGAACCTGGTTTACGGTACAAGTTCAATATCGCAGAAAGTTAAAAATGGATAAAGAATTTGTGGTACTTACGTACAATGCAATATCACTCAGCAATGAAATCTATGTCATCAGGCCCGTAGCAGCATAATGAGTGGATTCAGGTATGATGATCTAACTGAAATAAGTCACACAGAAAAAGAAACATCATAAGATACCACTAATACACGGAATGTAAACTTGGCTACATAGGAACTGAATTACAAAACAGAACAGGGTCTCAAATTTAGAAACCCAACTTATGCTTGCTTAAGGGGAAAGGTGAGTTGGGGTGCTGCATAAAACCAGAGATTGAAAGGAGCACAGATAAAGTTCCTTAAGCCAAATATGGAATAGACAAGAGCTACACCTTGCTCAACGAAATGGACACAACACCCCATATTAAACGCCTAAGAATGTACCTGATTATGAAATATCTTAAAACCTATGGACTGCTATGTCTCCGAAAGAGAATCAAGCGTGTGTACAGGGGCATAAACGCAGCAGTGATAGGACTGGAGAGGTTCGGTGAGCAAATGAAGACCCTTTGAAGTCATATTGCATGGTACCCATTCCACGGGTCTCAACTCTCCAGGTTTAAGGTATTCTTCCTTCAGCTAAAACATGCATGTGGAACCCAGAGTATGATCAACCGTGTGATCGGGAGACGTGTTCCAATATGTCTCAGTTTTCGTCCCCTGGTACTCGGGTGCAACATTCCAGACACTTTACTAACACTCTCCCGACTTGGAGAGTCAGTGCCTTTAACCTCCTGTTTGGCCCAGTTTGCAATTTCTGCGGAAGATGAACAGGAATAGGGAGAACGAATGAGAGACTAGCTGGAGGTGTCTGGACGGGCAAATTTAACTCTCATTTCCCACCAGGAAGAGGAATTAACCAAAGGCTCAGCGTGCCGTGCCGGAACCAGATTAGGCCCTGAAGCCATCCTGCAGTGTTGCGGCCAGCTCACGAGAAAGCGAGTTGAAGAAAGGAGCTCAGGGGCACTGTAATTCACAAACCTGCAGAGTTATAAATGACAGCTATCGTCCAAAAATATACTGAAGTAAGGCTGACAAGAGGACTTGAATGTGGGGCAGAATTGCAGGAAACCGATTTCAGGAGGTAGACTGGAATTGCATTTAAAGCATAGGAAAAGAGGCAGAACGTCCACAATGATGCACTTGGCCAAAAAGGGCGTATGCGTTTTTTCCTGAATATATTCAGGAAAAAACGCATACGCCCTTTTTGGCCAACCAAGCAAGCTTGCAAAGGAAATCTGCACTACAATGAAGTCTCACTTCCCCCCGGTCAAAAGGGCCATCTGAAAAAAGTGTAAAATCCAGAAAGGCAGGACAGGCCATGGAGAACTGGGAGCCTTGTTATGCTGATGGGCGGGATGTAAATCGCCAACAGCCACCTGGGAGAAGTGGATGGTGTTTCCTGAAACATCTAAAAAACAAAGCAACAGAACCGAGGCCACTTCCACTTATGGTCCTATAGCTTAGGGAAATTAAAATCAAAAAGACACAGCCACCCCAAAGGTTGGGACGGCTCTGTTTACAAGAAACTCATTTACGGTACAAGTTCAATATCGCAGAAAGTGAAAAATGGATAAAGAAGTTGTGGTACTTACGTACAATACAATATCACTCAGCAAGGAAATCTATGTCATCAGGCCCGTAGCAGCATAATGAGTGGATTCAGGTACGATGATTCTAACTGAAATAAGTCTCACAGAAAAAGAAACATCATAAGATATCACTAATACACGGAATGTAAACTTGGCTACACAGGAACTGAATTACAAAACAGAACAGGGTCTCAAATTTAGAAAACCAACTTATGCTTGCTTAAGGGGAAAGGTGAGTTGGGGTGCTGCATAAAACCAGAGATTGAAATGAGCACAGATAAAGTTCCTTAAGCCAAATATGGAATAGACAAGAGCTACTCCTTGCTCAACGAAATGGATTCAACACCGCATATTAAACACCTAAGAATATACCTGACTAGGAAGTATCTTAAAACCTATGGATTGCTATGTCTCCGAAAGAGAATCAAGCGTGTGTGCAGGGGCATAAACGCAGCAGTGATAGGATTGGAGAGGTTCGGTGAACAAATGAAGACCCTTTGAAGTCATATTGCATGGTACCCATTCCACGGGTCTCAACTCTCCAGGTTTAAGGTATTCTTCCTTCAGCTAAAACATGCATGTGGAACCCAGAGTATGATCAACCGTGTGATCGGGAGACGTGTTCCAATATGTCTCAGTTTTCGTCCCCTGGTACTCAGGTGCAACTTTCCAGACGCTTTACTAACACACTCCCGACTTGGAGAGTCAGTGCCTTTAACCTCCTGTTTGGCCCAGTTTGCAATTTCTGCGGAAGATGAACAGGAATAGGGAGAACCAATGACAGACTAGCTGGAGGTGTCTGGACGGGCAAATTTAACTCTCATTTCCCACCAGGAAGAGGAATTAACCAAAGGCTCAGCGTGCCGTGCCGGAACCAGATTAGGGCCTGAAGCAATCCTGCGGTGTTGCGGCCAGCTCACGAGAAAACGAGTTGAAGAAAGGAGCTCAGGGGCACTGTAATTCACAAACCTGCAGAGTCATAAATGACAGCTATCATCCAATAATATACTGAAGTAAGGCTGCCAAGAGGACTTGAAAGCGGTGCAGAATTGCAGGAAACCGATTTCAGGAGGTAGACTGCAATTGCATTTAAAGCATAGGAAAAGAGGCAGAACGTCCACAATGATGCACTTGGCCAAAAAGGGCATATGCGTTTTTTCCTGAATATATTCAGGAAAAAACGCATACGCCCTTTTTGGCCAACCAAGCAAGCTTGCAAAGGAAATCTGCACTACAATGAAGTCTCACTTCCCCCCGGTCAAAAGGGCCATCTGAAAAAAGTGTAAAATCCAGAAAGGCAGGACAGGCCATGGAGAACTGGGAGCCTTGTTATGCTGATGGGCGGGATGTAAATCGCCAACAGCCACTCGGGAGAAGTGTATGGTGTTTCCTGAAACATCTAAAAAACAAAGCAACAGAACCGAGGGCACTTCCACTTATGGTCCTATAGCTTAGGGAAATTGAAATAAAAAAGACACAGCCACCCCAAAGGTTGGGACGGCTCTGTTTACAAGAAACTCATTTACGGTACAAGTTCAATATCGCAGAAAGTGAAAAATGGATAAAGAAGTTGTGGTACTTACGTACAATGCAATATCACTCAGCAAGGAAATCTATGTCATCAGGCCCGTAGCAGCATAATGAGTGGATTCAGGTACGATGATTCTAACTGAAATAAGTCTCACAGAAAAAGAAACATCATAAGATATCACTAATACACGGAATGTAAACTTGGCTACACAGGAACTGAATTCCAAAACAGAACAGGGTCTCAAATTTAGAAAACCAACATATGCTTGCTTAAGGGGAAAGGTGAGTTGGGGTGCTGCATAAAACCAGAGATTGAAATGAGCACAGATAAAGTTCCTTAAGCCAAATATGGAATAGACAAAAGCTACTCCTTGCTCAACGAAATGGACTCAACACACCATATTAAACGCCTAAGAATGTACCTGACCAGGAAGTATCTTAAAACCTATGGATTGCTATGTCTCCGAAAGAGAATCAAGCGTGTGTACAGGGGCATAAACGCAGCAGTGATAGGACTGGAGAGGTTCGGTGAGCAAATGAAGACCCTTTGAAGTCATATTGCATGGTACCCATTCCAAGGGTCTCAACTCTCCAGGTTTAAGGGATTCTTCCTTCAGCTAAAACATGCATGTGGAACCCAGAGTATGATCAACTGTGTGATCGGGAGACGTGTTCCAATATGTGTCAGTTTTCGTCCCCTGGTACTCGGGTGCAACATTCCAGACGCTTTACTAACACTCTCCCGACTTGGAGAGTCAGTGCCTTTAACCTCCTCTTTGGCCCAGTTTGCAATTTCTGCGGAAGATGAACAGGAATAGGGAGAACCAATGACAGACTAGCTGGAGGTGTCTGGACGGGCAAATTTAACTCTCATTTCCCACCAGGAAGAGGAATTAACCAAAGGCTCAGCGTGCCGTGCCGGAACCAGATTAGGGCCTGAAGCAATCCTGCGGTGTTGCGGCCAGCTCACGAGAAAGCGAGTTGAAGAAAGGAGCTCAGGGGCACTGTAATTCACAAACCTGCAGAGTTATAAATGACACCTATCGTCCAAAAATATACTGAAGTAAGGCTGCCAAGAGGACTTGAAAGCGGTGCAGAATTGCAGGAAACCGATTTCAGGAGGTAGACTGGAATTGCATTTAAAGCATAGGAAAAGAGGCAGAACGTCCACAATGATGCACTTGGCCAAAAAGGGCGTATGCGTTTTTTCCTGAATATATTCAGGAAAAAACGCATACGCCCTTTTTGGCCAACCAAGCAAGCTTGCAAAGGAAATCTGCACTACAATGAAGTTTCACTTCCCCCCGGTCAAAAGGGCCATCTGAAAAAAGTGTAAAATCCAGAAAGGCAGGACAGGCCATGGAGAACTGGGAGCCTTGTTATGCTGATGGGCGGGATGTAAATCGCCAACAGCCACCTGGGAGAAGTGGATGGTGTTTCCTGAAACATCTGAAAAACAAAGCAACAGAACCGAGGCCACTTCCACTTATGGTCCTATAGATTAGGGAAATTAAAATCAAAAAGACACAGCCACCCCAAAGGTTGGGACGGCTCTGTTTACAAGAAACTCATTTACGGTACAAGTTCAATATCGCAGAAAGTGAAAAATGGATAAAGAAGTTGTGGTACTTACGTACAATACAATATCACTCAGCAAGGAAATCTATGTCATCAGGCCCGTAGCAGCATAATGAGTGGATTCAGGTACGATGATTCTAACTGAAATAAGTCTCACAGAAAAAGAAACATCATAAGATATCACTAATACACGGAATGTAAACTTGGCTACACAGGAACTGAATTACAAAACAGAACAGGGTCTCAAATTTAGAAAACCAACTTATGCTTGCTTAAGGGGAAAGGTGAGTTGGGGTGCTGCATAAAACCAGAGATTGAAATGAGCACAGATAAAGTTCCTTAAGCCAAATATGGAATAGACAAGAGCTACTCCTTGCTCAACGAAATGGATTCAACACCCCATATTAAACACCTAAGAATATACCTGACTAGGAAGTATCTTAAAACCTATGGATTGCTATGTCTCCGAAAGAGAATCAAGCGTGTGTGCAGGGGCATAAACGCAGCAGTGATAGGATTGGAGAGGTTCGGTGAACAAATGAAGACCCTTTGAAGTCATATTGCATGGTACCCATTCCACGGGTCTCAACTCTCCAGGTTTAAGGTATTCTTCCTTCAGCTAAAACATGCATGTGGAACCCAGAGTATGATCAACCGTGTGATCGGGAGACGTGTTCCAATATGTCTCAGTTTTCGTCCCCTGGTACTCAGGTGCAACTTTCCAGACGCTTTACTAACACACTCCCGACTTGGAGAGTCAGTGCCTTTAACCTCCTGTTTGGCCCAGTTTGCAATTTCTGCGGAAGATGAACAGGAATAGGGAGAACCAATGACAGACTAGCTGGAGGTGTCTGGACGGGCAAATTTAACTCTCATTTCCCACCAGGAAGAGGAATTAACCAAAGGCTCAGCGTGCCGTGCCGGAACCAGATTAGGGCCTGAAGCAATCCTGCGGTGTTGCGGCCAGCTCACGAGAAAACGAGTTGAAGAAAGGAGCTCAGGGGCACTGTAATTCACAAACCTGCAGAGTCATAAATGACAGCTATCATCCAATAATATACTGAAGTAAGGCTGCCAAGAGGACTTGAAAGCGGTGCAGAATTGCAGGAAACCGATTTCAGGAGGTAGACTGCAATTGCATTTAAAGCATAGGAAAAGAGGCAGAACGTCCACAATGATGCACTTGGCCAAAAAGGGCATATGCGTTTTTTCCTGAATATATTCAGGAAAAAACGCATACGCCCTTTTTGGCCAACCAAGCAAGCTTGCAAAGGAAATCTGCACTACAATGAAGTCTCACTTCCCCCCGGTCAAAAGGGCCATCTGAAAAAAGTGTAAAATCCAGAAAGGCAGGACAGGCCATGGAGAACTGGGAGCCTTGTTATGCTGATGGGCGGGATGTAAATCGCCAACAGCCACTCGGGAGAAGTGTATGGTGTTTCCTGAAACATCTAAAAAACAAAGCAACAGAACCGAGGGCACTTCCACTTATGGTCCTATAGCTTAGGGAAATTGAAATAAAAAAGACACAGCCACCCCAAAGGTTGGGACGGCTCTGTTTACAAGAAACTCATTTACGGTACAAGTTCAATATCGCAGAAAGTGAAAAATGGATAAAGAAGTTGTGGTACTTACGTACAATGCAATATCACTCAGCAAGGAAATCTATGTCATCAGGCCCGTAGCAGCATAATGAGTGGATTCAGGTACGATGATTCTAACTGAAATAAGTCTCACAGAAAAAGAAACATCATAAGATATCACTAATACACGGAATGTAAACTTGGCTACACAGGAACTGAATTCCAAAACAGAACAGGGTCTCAAATTTAGAAAACCAACATATGCTTGCTTAAGGGGAAAGGTGAGTTGGGGTGCTGCATAAAACCAGAGATTGAAATGAGCACAGATAAAGTTCCTTAAGCCAAATATGGAATAGACAAAAGCTACTCCTTGCTAAACGAAATGGACTCAACACACCATATTAAACGCCTAAGAATGTACCTGACCAGGAAGTATCTTAAAACCTATGGATTGCTATGTCTCCGAAAGAGAATCAAGCGTGTGTACAGGGGCATAAACGCAGCAGTGATAGGACTGGAGAGGTTCGGTGAGCAAATGAAGACCCTTTGAAGTCATATTGCATGGTACCCATTCCAAGGGTCTCAACTCTCCAGGTTTAAGGGATTCTTCCTTCAGCTAAAACATGCATGTGGAACCCAGAGTATGATCAACCGTGTGATCGGGAGACGTGTTCCAATATGTGTCAGTTTTCGTCCCCTGGTACTCGGGTGCAACATTCCAGACGCTTTACTAACACTCTCCTGACTTGGAGAGTCAGTGCCTTTAACCTCCTCTTTGGCCCAGTTTGCAATTTCTGCGGAAGATGAACAGGAATAGGGAGAACCAATGACAGACTAGCTGGAGGTGTCTGGACGGGCCAGTTTAACTCTCATTTCGCACCAGGAAGAGGAATTAACCAAAGGCTCAGCATGCAGTGCCGGAACCAGATTAGGGCCTGAAGCAATCCTTCGGTGTTGCGGCCAGCTCACGAGAAAGCGAGTTGAAGAAAGGAGCTCAGGGGCACTGTAATTCACAAACCTGCAGAGTTATAAATGACAGCTATCGACCAATAATATACTGAAGTAAGGCTGCCAAGAGGACTTGAAAGCGGGGCAGAATTGCAGGAAACCGATTTCAGGAGGTAGACTGGAATTGCATTTAAAGCATAGGAAAAGAGGCAGAACGTCCACAATGATGCACTTGGCCAAAAAGGGCGTATGCGTTTTTTCCTGAATATATTCAGGAAAAAACGCATACGCCCTTTTTGGCCAACCAAGCAAGCTTGCAAAGGAAATCTGCACTACAATGAAGTCTCACTTCCCCCCGGTCAAAAGGGCCATCTGAAAAAAGTGTAAAATCCAGAAAGGCAGGACAGGCCATGGAGAACTGGGAGCCTTGTTATGCTGATGGGCGGGATGTAAATTGCCAACAGCCACTCGGGAGAAGTGTATGGTGTTTCCTGAAACATCTAAAAATCAAAGCAACAGAGCCTAGGGCACTTCCACTTATGGTCCTATAGCTTAGGGAAATTAAAATCAAAAACACAGCCACCCCAAAGGTTGGGACGGCTCTGTTTACAAGAAACTCATTTACGGTACAAGTTCAATATCGCAGAAAGTGAAAAATGGATAAAGAAGTTGTGGTACTTACGTACAATACAATATCACTCAGCAAGGAAATCTATGTCATCAGGACCGTAGCAGCATAATGAGTGGATTCAGGTACGATGATTCTAACTGAAATAAGTCTCACAGAAAAAGAAACATCATAAGATATCACTAATACACGGAATGTAAACTTGGCTACACAGGAACTGAATTACAAAACAGAACAGGGTCTCAAATTTAGAAAACCAACTTATGCTTGCTTAAGGGGAAAGGTGAGTTGGGGTGCTGCATAAAACCAGAGATTGAAATGAGCACAGATAAAGTTCCTTAAGCCAAATATGGAATAGACAAGAGCTACTCCTTGCTCAACGAAATGGATTCAACACCCCATATTAAACACCTAAGAATATACCTGACTAGGAAGTATCTTAAAACCTATGGATTGCTATGTCTCCGAAAGAGAATCAAGCGTGTGTGCAGGGGCATAAACGCAGCAGTGATAGGATTGGAGAGGTTCGGTGAACAAATGAAGACCCTTTGAAGTCATATTGCATGGTACCCATTCCACGGGTCTCAACTCTCCAGGTTTAAGGTATTCTTCCTTCAGCTAAAACATGCATGTGGAACCCAGAGTATGATCAACCGTGTGATCGGGAGACGTGTTCCAATATGTCTCAGTTTTCGTCCCCTGGTACTCAGTTGCAACTTTCCAGACGCTTTACTAACACACTCCCGACTTGGAGAGTCAGTGCCTTTAACCTCCTGTTTGGCCCAGTTTGAAATTTCTGCGGAAGATGAACAGGAATAGGGAGAACCAATGACAGACTAGCTGGAGGTGTCTGGACGGGCAAATTTAACTCTCATTTCCCACCAGGAAGAGGAATTAACCAAAGGCTCAGCGTGCCGTGCCGGAACCAGATTAGGGCCTGAAGCCATCCTGCGGTGTTGCGGCCAGCTCACGAGAAAACGAGTTGAAGAAAGGAGCTCAGGGGCACTGTAATTCACAAACCTGCAGAGTCATAAATGACAGCTATCATCCAATAATATACTGAAGTTAGGCTGCCACGAGGACTTGAAAGCGGTGCAGAATTTCACGAAACCGATTTCAGGAGGTAGACTGGAATTGCATTTAAAGCATAGGAAAAGAGGCAGAATGTCCACAATGATGCACTTGGCCAAAAAGGGCGTATGCGTTTTTTCCTGAATATATTCAGGAAAAAACGCATACGCCCTTTTTGGCCAACCAAGCAAGCTTGCAAAGGAAATCTGCACTACAATGAAGTCTCACTTCCTCCCAGTCAAAAGGGCCATCTGAAAGAAGTGTAAAATCCAGAAAGGCAGGACAGGCCATGGAGAACTGGGAGCCTTGTTATGCTGATGGGCGGGATGTAAATTGCCAACAGCCACTCGGGAGAAGTGTATGGTGTTTCCTGAAACATCTAAAAAACAAAGCAACAGAGCCTAGGGCACTTCCACTTATGGTCCTATAGCTTAGGGAAATTAAAATCAAAAAGACACAGCCACCCCAAAGTTTGGCACGGCTGTGTTTACAAGAACCACGTTTACGGTACAAGTTCAATATTGCAGAAAGTGAAAAATGGATAAAGAATTTGTGGTACTTACGTACAATGCAATATCACTCAGCAAGGTAATCTATGTCATCAGGCCCGTAGCAGCATAATGAGTGGATTCAGGTATGATGATTCTAACTGAAATAAGTCACACAGAAAAAGAAACATCATAAGGTATCACTAATACATGGAATGTAAACTTGGCTACACAGGAACTGAATTACAAAACAGAACAGGGTCTCAAATTTAGAAAAGCAACTTATGCTTCCTTAAGGGGAAAGGTGAGTTGGGGTGCTGCATATAACCAGAGATTGAAATGAGCACAGATAAAGTTCCTTAAGCCAAATATGGAATAGACAAGAGCTACTCCGTGCTCAACGAAATGGACTCAACACCCCATATTAAACGGCTAAGAATGTACCTGACTAGGAAGTATCTTAAAACCTATGGACTGCTATGTCTCCGAAAGAGAATCAAGCGTGTGTACAGGGGCATAAACGCAGCAGTGATAGGATTGGAGAGGTTCGGTGAGCAAATGAAGGCCCTTTGAAGTCATATTGCATGGTATCGATTCCTCGGGTCTCAACTCTCCAGGTTTAAGGTATTCTTCCTTCAGCTAAAACATGCATGTGGAACCCAGAGTATGATCAACCGTGTGATCGGGAGACGTGTTCCAATATGTGTCAGTTTTCATACCCTGGTACTCGGGTGCAACATTCCAGACGCTTTACTAACACTCTCCTGACTTGGAGAGTCAGTGCCTTTAACCTCCTGTTTGGCCAAGTTTGCAATTTCTGCGGAAGATGAACAGGAATAGGGAGAACCAATGAGAGACTAGCTGGAGGTGTCTGGACGCGCAAATTTAACTCTCATTTCCCATCAGGAAGAGGAATTAACCAAAGGCTCAGCATGCCGTGCCAGAACCAGATTAGGGCCTGAAGCCATCCTGCGGTGTTGCGGCCAGCTCACGAGAAAGCGAGTTGAAGAAAGGAGCTCAGGGGCACTGTAATTCACAAACCTGCAGAGTTATAAATGACAGCTATCGTCCAAAAATATACTGAAGTAAGGCTGCCAAGAGGACTTGAAAGCGGGGCAGAATTGCAGGAAACCGATTTCAGGAGGTAGACTGGAATTGCATTTAAAGCATAGGAAAAGAGGCAGAACGTCCACAATGATGCACTTGGCCAAAATATATTCAGGAAAAAACGCATACGCCCTTTTTGGCCAACCAAGCAAGCTTGCAAAGGAAATCTGCACTACAATGAAGTCTCACTTCCCCCCGGTCAAAAGGGCCATCTGAAAAAAGTGTAAAATCCAGAAAGGCAGGACAGGCCATGGAGAACTGGGAGCCTTGTTATGCTGATGGGCAGGATGTAAATTGCCAACAACCAATCGGGAGAAGTGGATGGTGTTTCCTGAAACATCTAAAAAACAAAGCAACAGAGCCTAAGGCACTTCCACTTATGGTCCTATAGCTTAGGGAAATTAAAATCAAAAAGACACATCCACCCCTAATGTTGGGAAGGCTCTGTTTACAAGAACCTGGTTTACGGTACAAGTTCAATATCGCAGAAAGTTAAAAATGGATAAAGAATTTGTGGTACTTACGTACAATGCAATATCACTCAGCAATGAAATCTATGTCATCAGGCCCGTAGCAGCATAATGAGTGGATTCAGGTATGATGATCTAACTGAAATAAGTCACACAGAAAAAGAAACATCATAAGATACCACTAATACACGGAATGTAAACTTGGCTACATAGGAACTGAATTACAAAACAGAACAGGGTCTCAAATTTAGAAACCCAACTTATGCTTGCTTAAGGGGAAAGGTGAGTTGGGGTGCTGCATAAAACCAGAGATTGAAATGAGCACAGATAAAGTTCCTTAAGCCAAATATGGAATAGACAAGAGCTACACCTTGCTCAACGAAATGGACACAACACCCCATATTAAACGCCTAAGAATGTACCTGATTATGAAATATCTTAAAACCTATGGACTGCTATGTCTCCGAAAGAGAATCAAGCGTGTGTACAGGGGCATAAACGCAGCAGTGATAGGACTGGAGAGGTTCGGTGAGCAAATGAAGACCCTTTGAAGTCATATTGCATGGTACCCATTCCACGGGTCTCAACTCTCCAGGTTTAAGGTATTCTTCCTTCAGCTAAAACATGCATGTGGAACCCAGAGTATGATCAACCGTGTGATCGGGAGACGTGTTCCAATATGTGTCAGTTTTCGTCCCCTGGTACTCGGGTGCAACATTCCAGACACTTTACTAACACTCTCCCGACTTGGAGAGTCAGTGCCTTTAACCTCCTGTTTGGCCCAGTTTGCAATTTCTGCGGAAGATGAACAGGAATAGGGAGAACGAATGAGAGACTAGCTGGAGGTGTCTGGACGGGCAAATTTAACTCTCATTTCCCACCAGGAAGAGGAATTAACCAAAGGCTCAGCGTGCCGTGCCGGAACCAGATTAGGCCCTGAAGCCATCCTGCAGTGTTGCGGCCAGCTCACGAGAAAGCGAGTTGAAGAAAGGAGCTCAGGGGCACTGTAATTCACAAACCTGCAGAGTTATAAATGACAGCTATCGTCCAAAAATATACTGAAGTAAGGCTGACAAGAGGACTTGAAAGCGGGGCAGAATTGCAGGAAACCGATTTCAGGAGGTAGACTGGAATTGCATTTAAAGCATAGGAAAAGAGGCAGAACGTCCACAATGATGCACTTGGTCAAAGAGGGCATATGCGTTTTTTCCTGAATATATTCAGGAAAAAACGCATACGCCCTTTTTGGCCAACCAAGCAAGCTTGCAAAGGAAATCTGCACTACAATGAAGTCTCACTTTCCCCCGGTCAAAGGGCCATCTGAAAAAACTGTAAAATCCAGAAAGGCGGGACAGGCCATGGAGAACTGGGAGCCTTGTTATGCTGATGGGCGGGATGTAAATTGCCAACAGCCACTCGGGAGAAGTGTATGGTGTTTCCTGAAACATCTAAAAAACAAAGCAACAGAGCCTAGGGCACTTCCACTTATGGTCCTATAGCTTAGGGAAATTAAAATCAAAAAGACACATCCACCCCAAAAGTTGGGATGGCTCTGTTTACAAGAACCTGGTTTACGGTACAAGTTCAATATCGCAGAAAGTGAAAAATGGATAAAGAAGTTGTGGTACTTACGTACAATGCAATATCACTCAGCAATGAAATCTATGTCATCAGGCCCGTAGCAGCATAATGAGTGGATTCAGGTATGATGATTCTAACTAAAATAAGTCACACAGAAAAAGAAACATCATAAGATACCACTAATACACGGAATGTAAACTTGGCTACATAGGAACTGAATTACAAAACAGAACATGGTCTCAAATTTAGAAAACCAACTTATGCTTGCTTAAGGGGAAAGGTGAGTTGGGGTGCTGCATAAAACCAGAGATTGAAATGAGCACAGATAAAGTTCCTTAAGCCAAATATGGAATAGACAACAGCTACTCCTTGCTCAACGAAATGGATTCAACACCCCATATTAAACACCTAAGAATGTACCTGACTAGGAAGTATCTTAAAACCTATGTATTGCTATGTCTCTGAAAGAGAATCAAGCGTGTGTTCAGGGGCATAAACGCAGCAGTGATAGGATTGGAGAGGTTCGGTGAGCAAATGAAGACCCTTTGAAGTCATATTGCATGGTACCCATTCCACGGGTCTCAACTCTCCAGGTTTAAGGTATTCTTCCTTTAGCTAAAACATGCATGTGGAACCCAGAGTATGATCAACCGTGTGATCGGGAGACGTGTTCCAATATGTGTCAGTTTTCGTCCCCTGGTACTCGGGTGCAACATTCCAGACGCTTTACTAACACTCTCCCGACTTGGAGAGTCAGTGCCTTTAACCTCCTGTTTGGCCCAGTTTGCAATTTCTGCGGAAGATGAACAGGAATAGGGAGAACCAATGAGAGACTAGCTGGAGGTGTCTGGACGGGCAAATTTAACTCTCATTTCCCACCAGGAAGAGGAATTAACCAAAGGCTCAGCGTGCCGTGCCGGAACCAGACTAGGGCCTGAAGCAATCCTGCGGTGTTGCGGCCAGCTCACGAGAAAGCGAGTTGAAGAAAGGAGCTCAGGGGCACTGTAATTCACAAACCTGCAGAGTTATAAATGACAGCTATCGTCCAAAAATATACTGAAGTAAGGCTGACAAGAGGACTTGAAAGCGGGGCAGAATTGCAGGAAACCGATTTCAGGAGGTAGACTGGAATTGCATTTAAAGCATAGGAAAAGAGGCAGAACGTCCACAATGATGCACTTGGTCAAAGAGGGCATATGCGTTTTTTCCTGAATATATTCAGGAAAAAACGCATACGCCCTTTTTGGCCAACCAAGCAAGCTTGCAAAGGAAATCTGCACTACAATGAAGTCTCACTTTCCCCCGGTCAAAGGGCCATCTGAAAAAACTGTAAAATCCAGAAAGGCAGGACAGGCCATGGAGAACTGGGAGCCTTGTTATGCTGATGGGCGGGATGTAAATTGCCAACAGCCACTCGGGAGAAGTGTATGGTGTTTCCTGAAACATCTAAAAAACAAAGCAACAGAGCCTAGGGCACTTCCACTTATGGTCCTATAGCTTAGGGAAATTAAAATCAAAAAGACACATCCACCCCAAAAGTTGGGATGGCTCTGTTTACAAGAACCTGGTTTACGGTACAAGTTCAATATCGCAGAAAGTGAAAAATGGATAAAGAAGTTGTGGTACTTACGTACAATGCAATATCACTCAGCAATGAAATCTATGTCATCAGGCCCGTAGCAGCATAATGAGTGGATTCAGGTATGATGATTCTAACTAAAATAAGTCACACAGAAAAAGAAACATCATAAGATACCACTAATACACGGAATGTAAACTTGGCTACATAGGAACTGAATTACAAAACAGAACATGGTCTCAAATTTAGAAAACCAACTTATGCTTGCTTAAGGGGAAAGGTGAGTTGGGGTGCTGCATAAAACCAGAGATTGAAATGAGCACAGATAAAGTTCCTTAAGCCAAATATGGAATAGACAACAGCTACTCCTTGCTCAACGAAATGGATTCAACACCCCATATTAAACACCTAAGAATGTACCTGACTAGGAAGTATCTTAAAACCTATGTATTGCTATGTCTCTGAAAGAGAATCAAGCGTGTGTTCAGGGGCATAAACGCAGCAGTGATAGGATTGGAGAGGTTCGGTGAGCAAATGAAGACCCTTTGAAGTCATATTGCATGGTACCCATTCCACGGGTCTCAACTCTCCAGGTTTAAGGTATTCTTCCTTTAGCTAAAACATGCATGTGGAACCCAGAGTATGATCAACCGTGTGATCGGGAGACGTGTTCCAATATGTGTCAGTTTTCGTCCCCTGGTACTCGGGTGCAACATTCCAGACGCTTTACTAACACTCTCCCGACTTGGAGAGTCAGTGCCTTTAACCTCCTGTTTGGCCCAGTTTGCAATTTCTGCGGAAGATGAACAGGAATAGGGAGAACCAATGAGAGACTAGCTGGAGGTGTCTGGACGGGCAAATTTAACTCTCATTTCCCACCAGGAAGAGGAATTAACCAAAGGCTCAGCGTGCCGTGCCGGAACCAGATTAGGGCCTGAAGCAATCCTGCGGTGTTGCGGCCAGCTCACGAGAAAGCGAGTTGAAGAAAGGAGCTCAGGGGCACTGTAATTCACAAACCTGCAGAGTTATAAATGACACCTATCGTCCAAAAATATACTGAAGTAAGGCTGCCAAGAGGACTTGAAAGTGGGGCAGAATTGCAGGAAACCGATTTCAGGAGGTAGACTGGAATTGCATTTAAAGCATAGGAAAAGAGGCAGAACGTCCACAATGATGCACTTGGCCAAAAAGGGCGTATGCGTTTTTTCCTGAATATATTCAGGAAAAAACGCATACGCCCTTTTTGGCCAACCAAGCAAGCTTGCAAAGGAAATCTGCACTACAATGAAGTCTCACTTCCCCCCGGTCAAAAGGGCCATCTGAAAAAAGTGTAAAATCCAGAAAGGCAGGACAGGCCATGGAGAACTGGGAGCCTTGTTATGCTGATGGGCGGGATGTAAATCGCCAACAGCCACCTGGGAGAAGTGGATGGTGTTTCCTGAAACATCTAAAAAACAAAGCAACAGAACCGAGGCCACTTCCACTTATGGTCCTATAGCTTAGGGAAATTAAAATCAAAAAGACACAGCCACCCCAAAGGTTGGGACGGCTCTGTTTACAAGAAACTCATTTACGGTACAAGTTCAATATCGCAGAAAGTGAAAAATGGATAAAGAAGTTGTGGTACTTACGTACAATACAATATCACTCAGCAAGGAAATCTATGTCATCAGGCCCGTAGCAGCATAATGAGTGGATTCAGGTACGATGATTCTAACTGAAATAAGTCTCACAGAAAAAGAAACATCATAAGATATCACTAATACACGGAATGTAAACTTGGCTACACAGGAACTGAATTACAAAACAGAACAGGGTCTCAAATTTAGAAAACCAACTTATGCTTGCTTAAGGGGAAAGGTGAGTTGGGGTGCTGCATAAAACCAGAGATTGAAATGAGCACAGATAAAGTTCCTTAAGCCAAATATGGAATAGACAAGAGCTACTCCTTGCTCAACGAAATGGATTCAACACCCCATATTAAACACCTAAGAATATACCTGACTAGGAAGTATCTTAAAACCTATGGATTGCTATGTCTCCGAAAGAGAATCAAGCGTGTGTGCAGGGGCATAAACGCAGCAGTGATAGGATTGGAGAGGTTCGGTGAACAAATGAAGACCCTTTGAAGTCATATTGCATGGTACCCATTCCACGGGTCTCAACTCTCCAGGTTTAAGGTATTCTTCCTTCAGCTAAAACATGCATGTGGAACCCAGAGTATGATCAACCGTGTGATCGGGAGACGTGTTCCAATATGTCTCAGTTTTCGTCCCCTGGTACTCAGGTGCAACTTTCCAGACGCTTTACTAACACACTCCCGACTTGGAGAGTCAGTGCCTTTAACCTCCTGTTTGGCCCAGTTTGCAATTTCTGCGGAAGATGAACAGGAATAGGGAGAACCAATGACAGACTAGCTGGAGGTGTCTGGACGGGCAAATTTAACTCTCATTTCCCACCAGGAAGAGGAATTAACCAAAGGCTCAGCGTGCCGTGCCGGAACCAGATTAGGGCCTGAAGCAATCCTGCGGTGTTGCGGCCAGCTCACGAGAAAACGAGTTGAAGAAAGGAGCTCAGGGGCACTGTAATTCACAAACCTGCAGAGTCATAAATGACAGCTATCATCCAATAATATACTGAAGTAAGGCTGCCAAGAGGACTTGAAAGCGGTGCAGAATTGCAGGAAACCGATTTCAGGAGGTAGACTGCAATTGCATTTAAAGCATAGGAAAAGAGGCAGAACGTCCACAATGATGCACTTGGCCAAAAAGGGCATATGCGTTTTTTCCTGAATATATTCAGGAAAAAACGCATACGCCCTTTTTGGCCAACCAAGCAAGCTTGCAAAGGAAATCTGCACTACAATGAAGTCTCACTTCCCCCCGGTCAAAAGGGCCATCTGAAAAAAGTGTAAAATCCAGAAAGGCAGGACAGGCCATGGAGAACTGGGAGCCTTGTTATGCTGATGGGCGGGATGTAAATCGCCAACAGCCACTCGGGAGAAGTGTATGGTGTTTCCTGAAACATCTAAAAAACAAAGCAACAGAACCGAGGGCACTTCCACTTATGGTCCTATAGCTTAGGGAAATTGAAATAAAAAAGACACAGCCACCCCAAAGGTTGGGACGGCTCTGTTTACAAGAAACTCATTTACGGTACAAGTTCAATATCGCAGAAAGTGAAAAATGGATAAAGAAGTTGTGGTACTTACGTACAATGCAATATCACTCAGCAAGGAAATCTATGTCATCAGGCCCGTAGCAGCATAATGAGTGGATTCAGGTACGATGATTCTAACTGAAATAAGTCTCACAGAAAAAGAAACATCATAAGATATCACTAATACACGGAATGTAAACTTGGCTACACAGGAACTGAATTCCAAAACAGAACAGGGTCTCAAATTTAGAAAACCAACATATGCTTGCTTAAGGGGAAAGGTGAGTTGGGGTGCTGCATAAAACCAGAGATTGAAATGAGCACAGATAAAGTTCCTTAAGCCAAATATGGAATAGACAAAAGCTACTCCTTGCTCAACGAAATGGACTCAACACACCATATTAAACGCCTAAGAATGTACCTGACCAGGAAGTATCTTAAAACCTATGGATTGCTATGTCTCCGAAAGAGAATCAAGCGTGTGTACAGGGGCATAAACGCAGCAGTGATAGGACTGGAGAGGTTCGGTGAGCAAATGAAGACCCTTTGAAGTCATATTGCATGGTACCCATTCCAAGGGTCTCAACTCTCCAGGTTTAAGGGATTCTTCCTTCAGCTAAAACATGCATGTGGAACCCAGAGTATGATCAACCGTGTGATCGGGAGACGTGTTCCAATATGTGTCAGTTTTCGTCCCCTGGTACTCGGGTGCAACATTCCAGACGCTTTACTAACACTCTCCTGACTTGGAGAGTCAGTGCCTTTAACCTCCTCTTTGGCCCAGTTTGCAATTTCTGCGGAAGATGAACAGGAATAGGGAGAACCAATGACAGACTAGCTGGAGGTGTCTGGACGGGCCAGTTTAACTCTCATTTCGCACCAGGAAGAGGAATTAACCAAAGGCTCAGCATGCAGTGCCGGAACCAGATTAGGGCCTGAAGCAATCCTTCGGTGTTGCGGCCAGCTCACGAGAAAGCGAGTTGAAGAAAGGAGCTCAGGGGCACTGTAATTCACAAACCTGCAGAGTTATAAATGACAGCTATCGACCAATAATATACTGAAGTAAGGCTGCCAAGAGGACTTGAAAGCGGGGCAGAATTGCAGGAAACCGATTTCAGGAGGTAGACTGGAATTGCATTTAAAGCATAGGAAAAGAGGCAGAACGTCCACAATGATGCACTTGGCCAAAAAGGGCGTATGCGTTTTTTCCTGAATATATTCAGGAAAAAACGCATACGCCCTTTTTGGCCAACCAAGCAAGCTTGCAAAGGAAATCTGCACTACAATGAAGTCTCACTTCCCCCCGGTCAAAAGGGCCATCTGAAAAAAGTGTAAAATCCAGAAAGGCAGGACAGGCCATGGAGAACTGGGAGCCTTGTTATGCTGATGGGCGGGATGTAAATTGCCAACAGCCACTCGGGAGAAGTGTATGGTGTTTCCTGAAACATCTAAAAATCAAAGCAACAGAGCCTAGGGCACTTCCACTTATGGTCCTATAGCTTAGGGAAATTAAAATCAAAAAGACACAGCCACCCCAAAGGTTGGGACGGCTCTGTTTACAAGAAACTCATTTACGGTACAAGTTCAATATCGCAGAAAGTGAAAAATGGATAAAGAAGTTGTGGTACTTACGTACAATACAATATCACTCAGCAAGGAAATCTATGTCATCAGGACCGTAGCAGCATAATGAGTGGATTCAGGTACGATGATTCTAACTGAAATAAGTCTCACAGAAAAAGAAACATCATAAGATATCACTAATACACGGAATGTAAACTTGGCTACACAGGAACTGAATTACAAAACAGAACAGGGTCTCAAATTTAGAAAACCAACTTATGCTTGCTTAAGGGGAAAGGTGAGTTGGGGTGCTGCATAAAACCAGAGATTGAAATGAGCACAGATAAAGTTCCTTAAGCCAAATATGGAATAGACAAGAGCTACTCCTTGCTCAACGAAATGGATTCAACACCCCATATTAAACACCTAAGAATATACCTGACTAGGAAGTATCTTAAAACCTATGGATTGCTATGTCTCCGAAAGAGAATCAAGCGTGTGTGCAGGGGCATAAACGCAGCAGTGATAGGATTGGAGAGGTTCGGTGAACAAATGAAGACCCTTTGAAGTCATATTGCATGGTACCCATTCCACGGGTCTCAACTCTCCAGGTTTAAGGTATTCTTCCTTCAGCTAAAACATGCATGTGGAACCCAGAGTATGATCAACCGTGTGATCGGGAGACGTGTTCCAATATGTCTCAGTTTTCGTCCCCTGGTACTCAGTTGCAACTTTCCAGACGCTTTACTAACACACTCCCGACTTGGAGAGTCAGTGCCTTTAACCTCCTGTTTGGCCCAGTTTGCAATTTCTGCGGAAGATGAACAGGAATAGGGAGAACCAATGACAGACTAGCTGGAGGTGTCTGGACGGGCAAATTTAACTCTCATTTCCCACCAGGAAGAGGAATTAACCAAAGGCTCAGCGTGCCGTGCCGGAACCAGATTAGGGCCTGAAGCCATCCTGCGGTGTTGCGGCCAGCTCACGAGAAAACGAGTTGAAGAAAGGAGCTCAGGGGCACTGTAATTCACAAACCTGCAGAGTCATAAATGACAGCTATCATCCAATAATATACTGAAGTAAGGCTGCCAAGAGGACTTGAAAGCGGTGCAGAATTGCAGGAAACCGATTTCAGGAGGTAGACTGGAATTGCATTTAAAGCATAGGAAAAGAGGCAGAACGTCCACAATGATGCACTTGGCCAAAAAGGGCGTATGCGTTTTTTCCTGAATATATTCAGGAAAAAACGCATACGCCCTTTTTGGCCAACCAAGCAAGCTTGCAAAGGAAATCTGCACTACAATGAAGTCTCACTTCCCCCCGGTCAAAAGGGCCATCTGAAAAAAGTGTAAAATCCAGAAAGGCAGGACAGGCCATGGAGAACTGGGAGCCTTGTTATGCTGATGGGCGGGATGTAAATCGCCAACAGCCACTCGGGAGAAGTGGATGGTGTTTCCTGAAACATCTAAAAAACAAAGCAACAGAACCGAGGGCACTTCCACTTATGGTCCTATAGCTTAGGGAAATTGAAATAAAAAAGACACAGCCACCCCAAAGGTTGGGACGGCTCTGTTTACAAGAAACTCATTTACGGTACAAGTTCAATATCGCAGAAAGTGAAAAATGGATAAAGAAGTTGTGGTACTTACGTACAATGCAATATCACTCAGCAAGGAAATCTATGTCATCAGGCCCGTAGCAGCATAATGAGTGGATTCAGGTACAATGATTCTAACTGAAATAAGTCTCACAGAAAAAGAAACATCATAAGATATCACTAATACACGGAATGTAAACTTGGCTACACAGGAATTCCAAAACAGAACAGGGTCTCAAATTTAGAAAACCAACATATGCTTGCTTAAGGGGAAAGGTGAGTTGGGGTGCTGCATAAAACCAGAGATTGAAATGAGCACAGATAAAGTTCCTTAAGCCAAATATGGAATAGACAAAAGCTACTCCTTGCTCAACGAAATGGACTCAACACACCATATTAAACGCCAAAGAGTGTACCTGACTAGGAAGTATCTTAAAACCTATGGATTGCTATGTCTCCGAAAGAGAATCAAGCGTGTGTACAGGGGCATAAACGCAGCAGTGATAGGACTGGAGAGGTTCGGTGAGCAAATGAAGACCCTTTGAAGTCATATTGCATGGTACCCATTCCACGGGTCTCAACTCTCCAGGTTTAAGGGATTCTTCCTTCAGCTAAAACATGCATGTGGAACCCAGAGTATGATCAACCGTGTGATCGGGAGACGTGTTCCAATATGTGTCAGTTTTCGTCCCCTGGTACTCGGGTGCAACATTCCAGACGCTTTACTAACACTCTCCTGACTTGGAGAGTCAGTGCCTTTAACCTCCTCTTTGGCCCAGTTTGCAATTTCTGCGGAAGATGAACAGGAATAGGGAGAACCAATGACAGACTAGCTGGAGGTGTCTGGACGGGAAACTTTAACTCTCATTTCCCACCAGGAAGAGGAATTAACCAAAGGCTCAGCGTGCAGTGCCGGAACCAGATTAGGGCCTGAAGCAATCCTTCGGTGTTGCGGCCAGCTCACGAGAAAGCGAGTTGAAGAAAGGAGCTCAGGGGCACTGTAATTCACAAACCTGCAGAGTTATAAATGACAGCTATCGACCAATAATATACTGAAGTAAGGCTGCCAAGAGGACTTGAAAGCGGGGCAGAATTGCAGGAAACCGATTTCAGGAGGTAGACTGGAATTGCATTTAAAGCATAGGAAAAGAGGCAGAACGTCCACAATGATGCACTTGGCCAAAAAGGGCGTATGCGTTTTTTCCTGAATATATTCAGGAAAAAACGCATACGCCCTTTTTGGCCAACCAAGCAAGCTTGCAAAGGAAATCTGCACTACAATGAAGTCTCACTTCCCCCCGGTCAAAAGGGCCATCTGAAAAAAGTGTAAAATCCAGAAAGGCAGGACAGGCCATGGAGAACTGGGAGCCTTGTTATGCTGATGGGCGGGATGTAAATTGCCAACAGCCACTCGGCAGAAGTGTATGGTGTTTCCTGAAACATCTAAAAATCAAAGCAACAGAGCCTAGGGCACTTCCACTTATGGTCCTATAGCTTAGGGAAATTAAAATCAAAAACACAGCCACCCCAAAGGTTGGGACGGCTCTCTTTACAAGAACCTGGTTTACGGTACAAGTTCAATATCGCAGAAAGTGAAAAATGGATAAAGAAGTTGTGGTACTTACGTACAATGCAGTATCACTCAGCAATGAAATCTATGTCATCAGGCCCGTAGCAGCATAATGAGTGGATTCAGGTACGATGATTCTAACTGAAATAAGTCACACAGAAAAAGAAACATCATAAGATATCACTAATACACGGAATGTAAACTTGGCTACACAGGAACTGAATTACAAAACAGAACAGGGTCTCAAATTTAGAAAACCAACTTATGCTTGCTTAAGGGGAAAGGTGAGTTGGGGTGCTGCATAAAACCAGAGATTGAAATGAGCACAGATAAAGTTCCTTAAGCCAAATATGGAATAGACAAGAGCTACTCCTTGCTCAACGAAATGGACTCAACACACCATATTAAATTCCTAAGAGTGTACCTGACTAGGAAGTATCTTAAAACCTATGGATTGCTATGTCTCCGAAAGAGAATCAAGCGTGGGTACAGGGGCATAAACGCAGCAGTGATAGGACTGGAGAGGTTCGGTGAGCAAATGAAGACCCTTTGAAGTCATATTGCATGGTACCCATTCCACGGGTCTCAACTCTCCAGGTTTAAGGTATTCTTCCTTCAGCTAAAACATGCATGTGGAACCCAGAGTATCATCAACCGTGTGATCGGCAGACGTGTTCCAATATGTGTCAGTTTTCGTCCCCTGGTGCTCGGGTGCAACATTCCAGATGCTTTACTAACACTCTCCTGACTTGGAGAGTCAGTGCCTTTAACCTCCTCTTTGGCCCAGTTTGCAATATCTGCGGAAGATGAACAGGAATAGGGAGAACCAATGAGAGACTAGCTGGAGGTGTCTGGACGGGCAAATTTAACTCTCATTTCCCACCAGGAAGCGGAATTAACCAAAGGCTCAGCGTGCCGTGCCGGAACCAGATTAGGGCCTGAAGCCATCCTGCGGTGTTGCGGCCAGCTCACGAGAAAGCGAGTTGAAGAAAGGAGCTCAGGGGCACTGTAATTCACAAACCTGCAGAGTTATAAATGACAGCTATCGTCCAAAAATATACTGAAGTAAGGCTGCCAAGAGGACTTGAAAGCGGGGCAGAATTGCAGGAAACCGATTTCAGGAGGTAGACTTTAATTGCATTTAAAGCATAGGAAAAGAGGCAGAACGTCCACAATGATGCACTTGGCCAAAAAGGGCGTATGCGTTTTTTCCTGAATATATTCAGGAAAAAACGCATACGCCCTTTTTGGCCAACCAAGCAAGCTTGCAAAGGAAATCTGCACTACAATGAAGTCTCACTTCCCCCCGGTCAAAAGGGCCATCTGAAAGAAGTGTAAAATCCAGAAAGGCAGGACAGGCCATGGAGAACTGGGAGCCTTGTTATGCTGATGGGCGGGATGTAAATTGCCAACAGCCACTGGGGAGAAGTGTATGGTGTTTCCTGAAACATCTAAAAAACAAAGCAACAGAGCCTAGGGCACTTCCACTTATGGTCCTATAGCTTAGGGAAATTAAAATCAAAAAGACACAGCCACCCCAAAGGTTGGGACGGCTCTGTTACAAGAACCTGGTTTACGGTACAAGTTCAATATCGCAGAAAGTGAAAAATGGATAAAGAAGTTGTGGTACTTACGTACAATGCAATATCCCTCAGCAATGAAATCTATGTCATCAGGCCCGTAGCAGCATAATGAGTGGATTCAGGTACGATGATTCTAACTGAAATAAGTCACACAGAAAAAGAAACATCATAAGATATCACTAATACACGGAATGTAAACTTGGCTACAGAGGAACTGAATTACAAAACAGAACAGGGTCTCAAATTTAGAAACACAACTTATGCTTGCTTAAGGGGAAAGGTGAGTTGGGGTGCTGCATAAAACCAGAGATTGAAATGAGCACAGGTAAAGTTCCTTAAGCCAAATATGGAATAGACAAGAGCTACTCCTTGCTCAAGGAAATGGACTCAACACACCATATTAAACGCCTAAGAATGTACCTGACTAGGAAGTATCTTAAAACCTATGGATTGCTATGTCTCCGAAAGAGAATCAAGCGTGTGTACAGGGGCATAAACGCAGCAGTGATAGGACTGGAGAGGTTCGGTGAGCAAATGAAGACCCTTTGAAGTCATATTGCATGGTACCCATTCCAAGGGTCTCAACTCTCCAGGTTTAAGGGATTCTTCCTTCAGCTAAAACATGCATGTGGAACCCAGAGTATGATCAACCGTGTGATCGGGAGACGTGTTCCAATATGTGTCAGTTTTCGTCCCCTGGTACTCGGGTGCAACATTCCAGACGCTTTAATAACACTCTCCCGACTTGGAGAGTCAGTGCCTTTAACCTCCTGTTTGGCCCAGTTTGCAATTTCTGCGGAAGATGAACAGGATCAGGTAGAACCAATGACAGACTAGATGGAGGGGTTTGGACGGGCAAATTTAACTCTCATTTCCCACCAGGAAGAGGAATTAACCAAAGGCTCAGCGTGCCGTGCCGGAACCAGATTAGGGCCTGAAGCCATCCTGCGGTGTTGCGGCCAGCTCACGAGAAAGCGAGTTAAAGAAACGAGCTCAGGGGCACTGTAATTCACAAATTGCAGAGTCATAAATGACAGCTATCGTCCATAAATATACTGAAGTAAGGCTGCCAAGAGGACTTGAAAGCGGGGCAGAATTGCAGGAAACCGATTTCAGGAGGTAGACTGGAATTGCATTTAAAGCATAGGAAAAGAGGCAGAACGTCCACAATGATGCACTTGGCCAAAAAGGGCGTATGTGTTTTTTCCTGAATATATTCAGGAAAAAACGCATACGCCCTTTTTGGCCAACCAAGCAAGCTTGCAAAGGAAATCTGCACTACAATGAAGTCTCACTTCCCCCCGGTCAAAAGGGCCATCTGAAAGAAGTGTAAAATCCAGAAAGGCAGGACAGGCCATGGAGAACTGGGAGCCTTGTTATGCTGATGGGCGGGATGTAAATTGCCAACAGCCACTCGGGAGAAGTGTATGGTGTTTCCTGAAACATCTAAAAAACAAAGCAACAGAGCCTAGGGCACTTCCACTTATGGTCCTATAGCTTAGGGAAATTAAAATCAAAAAGACACAGCCACCCCAAAGGTTGGGACGGCTCTGTTTACAAGAACCTGGTTTACAGTACAAGTTCAATATCGCAGAAAGTGAAAAATGGATAAAGAAGTTGTGGTACTTACGTACAATGCAATATCACTCAGCAAGGAAATCTATGTCATCAGGCCCGTAGCAGCATAATGAGTGGATTCAGGTACGATGATTCTAACTGAAATAAGTCACACAGAAAAAGAAACATCATAAGATATCACTAATACACGGAATGTAAACTTGGCTACACAGGAACTGAATTACAAAACAGAACAGGGTCTCAAATTTAGAAAACCAACTTATGCTTGCTTAAGGGGAAAGACGAGTTCGGGTGCTGCATAAAACCAGAGATTGAAATGAGCACAGAAAAAGTTCCTTAAGCCAAATATGGAATAGACAAGAGCTACTCCTTGCTCAAGGAAATGGACTCAACACCCCATATTAAACGCCTAAGAATGTACCTGACTAGGAAGTATCTTAAAACCTATGGATTGCTATGTCTCCGAAAGAGAATCAAGCGTGTGTACAGGGGCATAAACGCAGCAGTGATAGGACTGGAGAGGTTCGGTGAGCAAATGAAGACCCTTTGAAGTCATATTGCATGGTACCCATTCCACGGGTCTCAACTCTCCAGGTTTAAGGTATTCTTCCTTCAGCTAGAACATGCATGTGGAACCCAGAGTATGATCAACCGTGTGATCGGGAGACGTGTTGCAATATGTGTCAGTTTTCGTACCCTGGTACTCGGGTGCAACATTCCAGACGCTTTACTAACACTCTCCCGACTTGGAGAGTCAGTGCCTTTAACCTCCTGTTTGGCCCAGTTTGCAATTTCTGCGGAAGATGAACAGGAATAGGGAGAACCAATGACAGACTAGCTGGAGGTGTCTGGATGGGCAAATTTAACTCTCATTTCCCACCAGGAAGAGGAATTAACCAAAGGCTCAGCGTGCCGTGCCGGAACCAGATTAGGGCCTGAAGCCATCCTGCGGTGTTGCGGCCAGCTCACGAGAAAGCGAGTTGAAGAAAGGAGCTCAGGGGCACTGTAATTCACAAACCTGCAGAGTTATAAATGACAGCTATCGTCCAAAAATATACTGAAGTAAGGCTGCCAAGAGGACTTGAAAGCGGGGCAGAATTGCAGGAAACCGATTTCAGGAGGTAGACTGGAATTGCATTTAAAGCATAGGAAAAGAGGCAGAACGTCCACAATGATGCACTTGGCCAAAAAGGGCGTATGCGTTTTTTCCTAAATATATTCAGGAAAAAACGCATACGCCCTTTTTGGCCAACCAAGCAAGCTTGCAAAGGAAATCTGCACTACAATGAAGTCTCACTTCCACCCGGTCAAAAGGGCCATCTGAAAAAAGTGTAAAATCCAGAAAGGCAGGACAGGCCATGGAGAACTGGGAGCCTTGTTATGCTGATGGGCGGTATATAATTGCCAACGGCCACTCGGGAGAAGTGTATGGTGTTTCCTGAAACATCTAAAAAACAAAGCAACAGAGCCTAGGGCACTTCGACTTATGGTCCTATAGCTTAGGGAAATTAAAATCAAAAAGACACAGCCACCCCAAAGGTTGGGACGGCTCTGTTTACAAGAACCTGGTTTACGGTACAAGTTCAATATCGCAGAAAGTGAAAAATGGATAAAGAAGTTGTGGTACTTACGTACAATGCAGTATCACTCAGCAATGAAATCTATGTCATCAGGCCCGTAGCAGCATAATGAGTGGATTCAGGTACGATGATTCTAACTGAAATAAGTCACACAGAAAAAGAAACATCATAAGATATCACTAATACACGGAATGTAAACTTGGCTACACAGGAACTGAATTACAAAACAGAACAGGGTCTCAAATTTAGAAAACCAACTTATGCTTGCTTAAGGGGAAAGGTGAGTTGGGGTGCTGCATAAAACCAGAGATTGAAATGAGCACAGATAAAGTTCCTTAAGCCAAATATGGAATAGACAAGAGCTACTCCTTGCTCAACGAAATGGACTCAACACACCATATTAAATGCCTAAGAGTGTACCTGACTAGGAAGTATCTTAAAACCTATGGATTGCTATGTCTCCAAAAGAGAATCAAGCATGTGTACAGGGGCATAAACGCAGCAGTGATAGGACTGGAGAGGTTCGGTGAGCAAATGAAGACCCTTTGAAGTCATATTGCATGGTACCCATTCCACGGGTCTCAACTCTCCAGGTTTAAGGTATTCTTCCTTCAGCTAAAACATGCATGTGGAACCCAGAGTATGATCAACCGTGTGATCAGGAGACGTGTTCCAATATGTCTCAGTTTTCGACCCCTGGTACTCGGGTGCAACATTCCAGACGCTTTACTAACACTCTCCCGACTTGGAGAGTCAGTGCCTTTAACCTCCTGTTTGGCCCAGTTTGCAATTTCTGCCGAAGATGAACAGGAATAGGGAGAACCAATGAGAGACTAGCTGGAGGTGCCTGGACGGGCATATTTAACTCTCATTTCCCACCAGGAAGAGGAATTAACCAAAGGCTCAGCGTGCCGTGCCGGAACCAGATTAGGGCCTGAAGCCATCCTGCGGTGTTGCGGCCAGCTCACGAGAAAGCGAGTTGAAGAAAGGAGCTCAGGTGCACTGTAATTCACAAACCTGCAGAGTTATAAATGACAGCTATCGTCCAAAAATATACTGAAGTAAGGCTGCCAAGAGGACTTGAAAGCGGGGCAGAATTGCAGGAAACCGATTTCAGGAGGTAGACTGGAATTGCATTTAAAGCATAGGAAAAGAGGCAGAACGTCCACAATGATGCACTTGGCCAAAAAGGGCGTATGCGTTTTTTCCTGAATATATTCAGGAAAAAACGCATACGCCCTTTTTGGCCAACCAAGCAAGCTTGCAAAGGAAATCTGCACTACAATGAAGTCTCACTTCCCCCCGGTCAAAAGGGCCATCTGAAAAAAGTGTAAAATCCAGAAAGGCAGGACAGGCCATGGAGAACTGGGAGCCTTGTTATGCTGATGGGCGGGATGTAAATTGCCAACAGCCACTCGGGAGAAGTGTATGGTGTTTCCTGAAACATCTAAAAAACAAAGCAACAGAGCCTAGGGCACTTCCACTTATGGTCCTATAGCTTAGGGAAATTAAAATGAAAAAGACACAGCCACCCCAAAGGTTGGGACGGCTCTGTTTACAAGAACCTGGTTTACGGTACAAGTTCAATATCGCAGAAAGTGAAAAATGGATAAAGAAGTTGTGGTACTTAAGTACAATGCAGTATCACTCAGCAATGAAATCTATGTCATCAGGCCCGTAGCAGCATAATGAGTGGATTCAGGTATGATGATTCTAACTGAAATAAGTCTCACAGAAAAAGAAACATCATAAGATATCACTAACACACGGAATGTAAACTTGGCTACATAGGAACTGAATTACAAAACAGAACAGGGTCTCAAATTTAGAAAACCAACTTATGCTTCCTTACGGGGAAAGGTGAGTTGGGGTGCTGCATAAAACCAGAGATTGAAATGAGCACAGATAAAGTTCCTTAAGCCAAATATGGAATAGACAAGAGCTACTCCTTGCTCAACGAAATGGACTCAACACCCCATATTAAACGGCTAAGAATGTACCTGACTAGGAAGTATCTTAAAACCTATGGACTGCTATGTCTCCGAAAGAGAATCAAGTGTGTGTACAGGGGCATAAACGCAGCAGTGATAGGATTGGAGAGGTTCGCTGAGCAAATGAAGACCCTTTGAAGTCATATTGCATGGTACCCATTCCACGGGTCTCAACTCTCCAGGTTTAAGGTATTCTTCCTTCAGCTAAAACATGCATGTGGAACCCAGAGTATGATCAACCGTGTGATCGGGAGACGTGTTCCAATATGTGTCAGTTTTCGTCCCCTGGTACTCGGGTGCAACATTCCAGACGCTTTACTAACACTTTCCCGACTTGGAGAGTCAGTGCCTTTAACCTCCTGTTTGGCCCAGTTTGCAATTTCTGCGGAAGATGAACAGGAATAGGGAGAACCAATGACAGACTCGATGGAGGTGTCTGGACGGGCAAATTTAACTCTCATTTCCCACCAGGAAGAGGAATTAACCAAAGGCTCAGCGTGCCGTGCCGGAACCAGATTAGGGCCTGAAGCCATCCTGCGGTGTTGTGGCCAGCTCACGAGAAAGCGAGTTGAAGAAAGGAGCTCAGGGGCACTGTAATTCACAAACCTGCAGAGTTATAAATGACAGCTATCGTCCAAAAATATACTGAAGTAAGGCTGCCAAGAGGACTTATAAGCGGGGCAGAATTGCAGGAAACCGATTTCAGGAGGTAGACTGGAATTGCATTTAAAGCATAGGAAAAGAGGCAGAACGTCCACAATGATGCACTTGGCCAAAAAGGGCGTATGCGTTTTTTCCTGAATATATTCAGGTAAAAATGCATATGCCCTTTTTGGCCAAACAAGCAAGCTTGCAAAGGAAATCTGCACTACAATGAAGTCTCACTTCCACCCGGTCAAAAGGGCCATCTGAAAAAAGTGTAAAATCCAGAAAGGCAGGACAGGCCATGGAGAACTGGGAGCCTTGTTATGCTGATGGGCGGGATGTAAATTGCCAACAGCCACTCGGGAGAAGTGTATGGTGTTTCCTGAAACATCTAAAAAACAAAGCAACAGAGCCTAGGGCACTTCCACTTATGGTCCTATAGCTTAGGGAAATTAAAATCAAAAAGACACAGCCACCCCAAAGGTTGGGACGGCTCTGTTTACAAGAACCTGGTTTACAGTACAAGTTCAATATCGCAGAAAGTGAAAAATGGAAAAAGAAGTTGTGGTACTTACGTACAATGCAATATCACTCAGCAAGGAAATCTATGTCATCAGGCCCTTAGCAGCATAATGAGTGGATTCAGGTATGATGATTCTAACTGAAATAAGTCACACAGAAAAATAAACATCATAAGATATCACTAATACAAGGAATGTAAACTTGGCTACACAGGAACTGAATTACAAAACAGAACAGGGTCTCAAATTTAGAAAACCAACTTATGCTTGCTTAAGGGGAAAGATGAGTTGGGGTGCTGCATAAAACCAGAGATTGAAATGAGCACAGAAAAAGTTCCTTAAGCCAAATATGGAATAGACAAGAGCTACTCCTTGCTCAACGAAATGGACTCAACACCCCATATTAAACGCCTAAGAATGTACCTGACTAGGAAGTATCTTAAAACCTATGGATTGCTATGTCTCCGAAAGAGAATCAAGCGTGTGTACAGGGGCATAAACGCAGCAGTGATAGGACTGGAGAGGTTCGGTGAGCAAATGAAGACCCTTTGAAGTCATATTGCATGGTACCCATTCCACGGGTCTCAACTCTCCAGGTTTAAGGTATTCTTCCTTCAGCTAGAACATGCATGTGGAACCCAGAGTATGATCAACCGTGTGATCGGGAGACGTGTTCCAATATGTGTCAGTTTTCTTCCCCTGGTACTCGGGTGCAACATTCCAGACGCTTTACTAACACTCTCCCGACTTGGAGAGTCAGTGCCTTTAACCTCCTGTTTGGCCCAGTTTGCAATTTCTGCGGAAGATGAACAGGAATAGGGAGAACCAATGACAGACTCGATGGAGGTGTCTGGACGGGCAAATTTAACTCTCATTTCCCATCAGGAAGAGGAATTAACCAAAGGCTCAGCGTGCCGTGCCGGAACCAGATTAGGGCCTAAAACCATCCTGCGGTGTTGCGGCCAGCTCACGAGAAAGCGAGTTGAAGAAAGGAGCTCAGGGGCACTGTAATTCACAAACCTGCAGAGTTATAAATGACAGCTATCGTCCAAAAATATACTGAAGTAAGGCTGCCAAGAGGACTTGAAAGCGGGGCAGAATTGCAGGAAACCGATTTCAGGAGGCAGACTGGAATTGCATTTAAAGCATAGGAAAAGAGGCAGAACGTCCACAATGATGCACTTGGCCAAAAAGGGCGTATGCGTTTTTTCCTGAATATATTCAGGAAAAAACGCATACGCCCTTTTTGGCCAACCAAGCAGGCTTGGAAAGGAAATCTGCACTACAATGAAGTCTCACTTCCCCCCGGTCAAAAGGGCCATCTGAAAGAAGTGTAAAATCCAGAAAGGCAGGACAGGCCATGGAGAACTGGGAGCCTTGTTATGCTGATGGGCGGGATGTAAATTGCCAACAGCCACTCGGGAGAAGTGTATGGTGTTTCCTGAAACATCTAAAAAACAAAGCAACAGAGCCTAGGGCACTTCCACTTATGGTCCTATAGCTTAGGGAAATTAAAATCAAAAAGACACAGCCACCCCAAAGGTTGGGACGGCTCTGTTTACAAGAACCTGGTTTACAGTACAAGTTCAATATCGCAGAAAGTGAAAAATGGATAAAGAAGTTGTGGTACTTACGTACAATGCAATATCACTCAGCAAGGAAATCTATGTCATCAGGCCCGTAGCAGCATAATGAGTGGATTCAGGTACGATGATTCTAACTGAAATAAGTCACACAGAAAAAGAAACATCATAAGATATCACTAATACACGGAATGTAAACTTGGCTACACAGGAACTGAATTACAAAACAGAACAGGGTCTCAAATTTAGAAAACCAACTTATGCTTGCTTAAGGGGAAAGACGAGTTCGGGTGCTGCATAAAACCAGAGATTGAAATGAGCACAGAAAAAGTTCCTTAAGCCAAATATGGAATAGACAAGAGCTACTCCTTGCTCAAGGAAATGGACTCAACACCCCATATTAAACGCCTAAGAATGTACCTGACTAGGAAGTATCTTAAAACCTATGGATTGCTATGTCTCCGAAAGAGAATCAAGCGTGTGTACAGGGGCATAAACGCAGCAGTGATAGGACTGGAGAGGTTCGGTGAGCAAATGAAGACCCTTTGAAGTCATATTGCATGGTACCCATTCCACGGGTCTCAACTCTCCAGGTTTAAGGTATTCTTCCTTCAGCTAGAACATGCATGTGGAACCCAGAGTATGATCAACCGTGTGATCGGGAGACGTGTTGCAATATGTGTCAGTTTTCGTACCCTGGTACTCGGGTGCAACATTCCAGACGCTTTACTAACACTCTCCCGACTTGGAGAGTCAGTGCCTTTAACCTCCTGTTTGGCCCAGTTTGCAATTTCTGCGGAAGATGAACAGGAATAGGGAGAACCAATGACAGACTAGCTGGAGGTGTCTGGATGGGCAAATTTAACTCTCATTTCCCACCAGGAAGAGGAATTAACCAAAGGCTCAGCGTGCCGTGCCGGAACCAGATTAGGGCCTGAAGCCATCCTGCGGTGTTGCGGCCAGCTCACGAGAAAGCGAGTTGAAGAAAGGAGCTCAGGGGCACTGTAATTCACAAACCTGCAGAGTTATAAATGACAGCTATCGTCCAAAAATATACTGAAGTAAGGCTGCCAAGAGGACTTGAAAGCGGGGCAGAATTGCAGGAAACCGATTTCAGGAGGTAGACTGGAATTGCATTTAAAGCATAGGAAAAGAGGCAGAACGTCCACAATGATGCACTTGGCCAAAAAGGGCGTATGCGTTTTTTCCTAAATATATTCAGGAAAAAACGCATACGCCCTTTTTGGCCAACCAAGCAAGCTTGCAAAGGAAATCTGCACTACAATGAAGTCTCACTTCCACCCGGTCAAAAGGGCCATCTGAAAAAAGTGTAAAATCCAGAAAGGCAGGACAGGCCATGGAGAACTGGGAGCCTTGTTATGCTGATGGGCGGTATATAATTGCCAACGGCCACTCGGGAGAAGTGTATGGTGTTTCCTGAAACATCTAAAAAACAAAGCAACAGAGCCTAGGGCACTTCGACTTATGGTCCTATAGCTTAGGGAAATTAAAATCAAAAAGACACAGCCACCCCAAAGGTTGGGACGGCTCTGTTTACAAGAACCTGGTTTACGGTACAAGTTCAATATCGCAGAAAGTGAAAAATGGATAAAGAAGTTGTGGTACTTACGTACAATGCAGTATCACTCAGCAATGAAATCTATGTCATCAGGCCCGTAGCAGCATAATGAGTGGATTCAGGTACGATGATTCTAACTGAAATAAGTCACACAGAAAAAGAAACATCATAAGATATCACTAATACACGGAATGTAAACTTGGCTACACAGGAACTGAATTACAAAACAGAACAGGGTCTCAAATTTAGAAAACCAACTTATGCTTGCTTAAGGGGAAAGGTGAGTTGGGGTGCTGCATAAAACCAGAGATTGAAATGAGCACAGATAAAGTTCCTTAAGCCAAATATGGAATAGACAAGAGCTACTCCTTGCTCAACGAAATGGACTCAACACACCATATTAAATGCCTAAGAGTGTACCTGACTAGGAAGTATCTTAAAACCTATGGATTGCTATGTCTCCAAAAGAGAATCAAGCATGTGTACAGGGGCATAAACGCAGCAGTGATAGGACTGGAGAGGTTCGGTGAGCAAATGAAGACCCTTTGAAGTCATATTGCATGGTACCCATTCCACGGGTCTCAACTCTCCAGGTTTAAGGTATTCTTCCTTCAGCTAAAACATGCATGTGGAACCCAGAGTATGATCAACCGTGTGATCAGGAGACGTGTTCCAATATGTCTCAGTTTTCGACCCCTGGTACTCGGGTGCAACATTCCAGACGCTTTACTAACACTCTCCCGACTTGGAGAGTCAGTGCCTTTAACCTCCTGTTTGGCCCAGTTTGCAATTTCTGCCGAAGATGAACAGGAATAGGGAGAACCAATGAGAGACTAGCTGGAGGTGCCTGGACGGGCATATTTAACTCTCATTTCCCACCAGGAAGAGGAATTAACCAAAGGCTCAGCGTGCCGTGCCGGAACCAGATTAGGGCCTGAAGCCATCCTGCGGTGTTGCGGCCAGCTCACGAGAAAGCGAGTTGAAGAAAGGAGCTCAGGTGCACTGTAATTCACAAACCTGCAGAGTTATAAATGACAGCTATCGTCCAAAAATATACTGAAGTAAGGCTGCCAAGAGGACTTGAAAGCGGGGCAGAATTGCAGGAAACCGATTTCAGGAGGTAGACTGGAATTGCATTTAAAGCATAGGAAAAGAGGCAGAACGTCCACAATGATGCACTTGGCCAAAAAGGGCGTATGCGTTTTTTCCTGAATATATTCAGGAAAAAACGCATACGCCCTTTTTGGCCAACCAAGCAAGCTTGCAAAGGAAATCTGCACTACAATGAAGTCTCACTTCCCCCCGGTCAAAAGGGCCATCTGAAAAAAGTGTAAAATCCAGAAAGGCAGGACAGGCCATGGAGAACTGGGAGCCTTGTTATGCTGATGGGCGGGATGTAAATTGCCAACAGCCACTCGGGAGAAGTGTATGGTGTTTCCTGAAACATCTAAAAAACAAAGCAACAGAGCCTAGGGCACTTCCACTTATGGTCCTATAGCTTAGGGAAATTAAAATGAAAAAGACACAGCCACCCCAAAGGTTGGGACGGCTCTGTTTACAAGAACCTGGTTTACGGTACAAGTTCAATATCGCAGAAAGTGAAAAATGGATAAAGAAGTTGTGGTACTTAAGTACAATGCAGTATCACTCAGCAATGAAATCTATGTCATCAGGCCCGTAGCAGCATAATGAGTGGATTCAGGTATGATGATTCTAACTGAAATAAGTCTCACAGAAAAAGAAACATCATAAGATATCACTAACACACGGAATGTAAACTTGGCTACATAGGAACTGAATTACAAAACAGAACAGGGTCTCAAATTTAGAAAACCAACTTATGCTTCCTTACGGGGAAAGGTGAGTTGGGGTGCTGCATAAAACCAGAGATTGAAATGAGCACAGATAAAGTTCCTTAAGCCAAATATGGAATAGACAAGAGCTACTCCTTGCTCAACGAAATGGACTCAACACCCCATATTAAACGGCTAAGAATGTACCTGACTAGGAAGTATCTTAAAACCTATGGACTGCTATGTCTCCGAAAGAGAATCAAGTGTGTGTACAGGGGCATAAACGCAGCAGTGATAGGATTGGAGAGGTTCGCTGAGCAAATGAAGACCCTTTGAAGTCATATTGCATGGTACCCATTCCACGGGTCTCAACTCTCCAGGTTTAAGGTATTCTTCCTTCAGCTAAAACATGCATGTGGAACCCAGAGTATGATCAACCGTGTGATCGGGAGACGTGTTCCAATATGTGTCAGTTTTCGTCCCCTGGTACTCGGGTGCAACATTCCAGACGCTTTACTAACACTTTCCCGACTTGGAGAGTCAGTGCCTTTAACCTCCTGTTTGGCCCAGTTTGCAATTTCTGCGGAAGATGAACAGGAATAGGGAGAACCAATGACAGACTCGATGGAGGTGTCTGGACGGGCAAATTTAACTCTCATTTCCCACCAGGAAGAGGAATTAACCAAAGGCTCAGCGTGCCGTGCCGGAACCAGATTAGGGCCTGAAGCCATCCTGCGGTGTTGTGGCCAGCTCACGAGAAAGCGAGTTGAAGAAAGGAGCTCAGGGGCACTGTAATTCACAAACCTGCAGAGTTATAAATGACAGCTATCGTCCAAAAATATACTGAAGTAAGGCTGCCAAGAGGACTTATAAGCGGGGCAGAATTGCAGGAAACCGATTTCAGGAGGTAGACTGGAATTGCATTTAAAGCATAGGAAAAGAGGCAGAACGTCCACAATGATGCACTTGGCCAAAAAGGGCGTATGCGTTTTTTCCTGAATATATTCAGGTAAAAATGCATATGCCCTTTTTGGCCAAACAAGCAAGCTTGCAAAGGAAATCTGCACTACAATGAAGTCTCACTTCCACCCGGTCAAAAGGGCCATCTGAAAAAAGTGTAAAATCCAGAAAGGCAGGACAGGCCATGGAGAACTGGGAGCCTTGTTATGCTGATGGGCGGGATGTAAATTGCCAACAGCCACTCGGGAGAAGTGTATGGTGTTTCCTGAAACATCTAAAAAACAAAGCAACAGAGCCTAGGGCACTTCCACTTATGGTCCTATAGCTTAGGGAAATTAAAATCAAAAAGACACAGCCACCCCAAAGGTTGGGACGGCTCTGTTTACAAGAACCTGGTTTACAGTACAAGTTCAATATCGCAGAAAGTGAAAAATGGAAAAAGAAGTTGTGGTACTTACGTACAATGCAATATCACTCAGCAAGGAAATCTATGTCATCAGGCCCTTAGCAGCATAATGAGTGGATTCAGGTATGATGATTCTAACTGAAATAAGTCACACAGAAAAATAAACATCATAAGATATCACTAATACAAGGAATGTAAACTTGGCTACACAGGAACTGAATTACAAAACAGAACAGGGTCTCAAATTTAGAAAACCAACTTATGCTTGCTTAAGGGGAAAGATGAGTTGGGGTGCTGCATAAAACCAGAGATTGAAATGAGCACAGAAAAAGTTCCTTAAGCCAAATATGGAATAGACAAGAGCTACTCCTTGCTCAACGAAATGGACTCAACACCCCATATTAAACGCCTAAGAATGTACCTGACTAGGAAGTATCTTAAAACCTATGGATTGCTATGTCTCCGAAAGAGAATCAAGCGTGTGTACAGGGGCATAAACGCAGCAGTGATAGGACTGGAGAGGTTCGGTGAGCAAATGAAGACCCTTTGAAGTCATATTGCATGGTACCCATTCCACGGGTCTCAACTCTCCAGGTTTAAGGTATTCTTCCTTCAGCTAGAACATGCATGTGGAACCCAGAGTATGATCAACCGTGTGATCGGGAGACGTGTTCCAATATGTGTCAGTTTTCTTCCCCTGGTACTCGGGTGCAACATTCCAGACGCTTTACTAACACTCTCCCGACTTGGAGAGTCAGTGCCTTTAACCTCCTGTTTGGCCCAGTTTGCAATTTCTGCGGAAGATGAACAGGAATAGGGAGAACCAATGACAGACTCGATGGAGGTGTCTGGACGGGCAAATTTAACTCTCATTTCCCATCAGGAAGAGGAATTAACCAAAGGCTCAGCGTGCCGTGCCGGAACCAGATTAGGGCCTAAAACCATCCTGCGGTGTTGCGGCCAGCTCACGAGAAAGCGAGTTGAAGAAAGGAGCTCAGGGGCACTGTAATTCACAAACCTGCAGAGTTATAAATGACAGCTATCGTCCAAAAATATACTGAAGTAAGGCTGCCAAGAGGACTTGAAAGCGGGGCAGAATTGCAGGAAACCGATTTCAGGAGGTAGACTGGAATTGCATTTAAAGCATAGGAAAAGAGGCAGAACGTCCACAATGATGCACTTGGCCAAAAAGGGCGTATGCGTTTTTTCCTGAATATATTCAGGAAAAAACGCATACGCCCTTTTTGGCCAACCAAGCAGGCTTGGAAAGGAAATCTGCACTACAATGAAGTCTCACTTCCCCCCGGTCAAAAGGGCCATCTGAAAAAAGTGTAAAATCCAGAAAGGCAGGACAGGCCATGGAGAACTGGGAGCCTTGTTATGCTGATGGGCGGGATGTAAATTGCCAACAGCCACTCGGGAGAAGTGTATGGTGTTTCCTGAAACATCTAAAAAACAAAGCAACAGAGCCTAGGGCACTTCGACTTATGGTCCTATAGCTTAGGGAAATTAAAATCAAAAAGACACAGCCACCCCAAAGGTTGGGACGGCTGTGTTTACAAGAACCTGGTTTACGGTACAAGTTCAATATCGCAGAAAGTGAAAAATGGATAAAGAAGTTTTGGTACTTAAGTACAATGCAGTATCACTCAGCAATGAAATCTATGTCATCAGGCCCGTAGCAGCATAATGAGTGGATTCAGGTACGATGATTCTAACTGAAATAAGTCACACAGAAAAAGAAACATCATAAGATATCACAAATACACGGAATGTAAACTTGGCTACACAGGAACTGAATTACAAAACAGAACAGGTTCTCAAATTTAGAAACCCAACTTATGCTTGCTTAAGGGGAAAGGTGAGTTGGGGTGCTGCATAAAACCAGAGATTGAAATGAGCACAGATAAAGTTCCTTAAGCCAAATATGGAATACACAAGAGCTACTCCTTGCTCAACGAAATGGACTCAACACCCCATATTAAATGCCTAAGAGTGTACCTGACTAGGAAGTATCTTAAAACCTATGGATTGCTATGTCTCCGAAAGAGAATCAAGCGTGTGTACAGGGGCATAAACGCAGCAGTGATAGGATTGGAGAGGTTCGGTGAGCAAATGAAGACCCTTTGAAGCCATATTGCATGGTACCCATTCCACGGGTCTCAACTCTCCAGGTTTAAGGTATTCTTCCTTCAGCTAAAACATGCATGTGGAACCCAGAGTATGATCAACTGTGGGATTGGGAGATGTGTTCCAATATGTGTCAGTTTTCGTCCCCTGGTACTCGGGTGCAACATTCCAGACGCTTTACTAACACTCTCCCGACTTGGAGAGTCAGTGCCTTTAACCTCCTGTTTGGCCCAGTTTCCAATTTCTGCGGAAGATGAACAGGATCAGTTAGAACCAATGACAGACTAGATGGAGGGGTTTGGACGGGCAAATTTAACTCTCATTTCCCACCAGGAAGAGGAATTAACCAAAGGCTCAGCGTGCCGTGCCGGAACCAGATTACGGCCTGAAGCCATCTTGCGGTGTTGCGGTCAGCTCACGAGAAAGCGAGTTGAAGAAGGGAGCTCAGGGGCACTGTAATTCACAAACCTGCAGAGTTATAAATGACAGCTATCGTCCAAAAATATACTGAAGTAAGGCTGCCAAGAGGACTTGAAAGCGGGGCAGAATTGCAGGAAACCGATTTCAGGAGGTAGACTGGAATTGCATTTAAAGCATAGGAAAAGAGGCAGAACGTCCACAATGATACACTTGGCCAAAAAGGGCGTATGCGTTTTTTCCTGAATATATTCAGGTAAAAACGCATACGCCCTTTTTGGCCAACCAAGCAAGCTTGCAAAGGAAATCTGCACTACAATGAAGTCTCACTTCCCCCCGGTCAAAAGGGCCATCTGAAAAAAGTGTAAAATCCAGAAAGGCAGGACAGGCCATGGAGAACTGGGAGCCTTGTTATGCTGATGGGCGGGATGTAAATTGCCAACAGCCACTCGGGAGAAGTGTATGGTGTTTCCTGAAACATCTAAAAAACAAAGCAACAGAGCCTAGGGCACTTCCACTTATGGTCCTATAGCTTAGGGAAGTTAAAATCAAAAAGACACAGCCACCCCAAAAGTTGGGACGGCTCTGTTTACAAGAACCTGGTTTACAGTACAAGTTCAATATCGCAGAAAGTGAAAAATGGATAAAGAAGTTGTGGTACTTACGTACAATGCAATATCACTCAGCAAGGAAATCTATGTCATCAGGCCCGTAGCAGCATAATGAGTGGATTCAGGTATGATGATTCTAACTGAAATAAGTCACACAGAAAAAGAAACATCATAAGATATCACTAATACACGGAATGTAAACTTGGCTACAGAGGAACTGAATTACAAAACAGAACAGGGTCTCAAATTTAGAAAACCAACTTATGCTTGCTTAAGGGGAAAGATGAGTTGGGGTGCTGCATAAAACCAGAGATTGAAATGAGCACAGAAAAAGTTCCTTAAGCCAAATATGGAATAGACAAGAGCTACTCCTTGCTCAAGGAAATGGACTCAACACCCCATATTAAACGCCTAAGAATGTACCTGACTAGGAAGTATCTTAAAACCTATGGATTGCTATGTCTCCGAAAGAGAATCAAGCGTGTGTACAGGGGCATAAACGCAGCAGTGATAGGACTGGAGAGGTTCGGTGAGCAAATGAAGACCCTTTGAAGTCATATTGCATGGTACCCATTCCACGGGTCTCAACTCTCCAGGTTTAAGGTATTCTTCCTTCAGCTAGAACATGCATGTGGAACCCAGAGTATGATCAACCGTGTGATCGGGAGACGTGTTCCAATATGTGTCAGTTTTCGTCCCCTGGTACTCGGGTGCAACATTCCAGACGCTTTACTAACACTCTCCCGACTTGGAGAGTCAGTGCCTTTAACCTCCTGTTTGGCCCAGTTTGCAATTTCTGCGGAAGATGAACAGGAATAGGGAGAACCAATGACAGACTCGATGGAGGTGTCTGGACGGGCAAATTTAACTCTCATTTCCCATCAGGAAGAGGAATTAACCAAAGGCTCAGCGTGCCGTGCCGGAACCAGATTAGGGCCTGAAACCATCCTGCGGTGTTGCGGCCAGCTCACGAGAAAGCGAGTTGAAGAAAGGAGCTCAGGGGCACTGTAATTCACAAACCTGCAGAGTTATAAATGACAGCTATCGTCCAAAAATATACTGAAGTAAGGCTGCCAAGAGGACTTGAAAGCGGGGCAGAATTGCAGGAAACCGATTTCACGAGGTAGACTGCAATTGCATTTAAAGCATAGGAAGAGAGGCAGAACGTCCACAAAGATGCACTTGGCCAAAAAGGGCGTATGCGTTTTTTCCTGAATATATTCAGGAAAAAACGCATACGCCCTTTTTGGCCAACCAAGCAGGCTTGCAAAGGAAATCTGCACTACAATGAAGTCTCACTTCCCCCCGGTCAAAAGGGCCATCTGAAAAAAGTGTAAAATCCAGAAAGGCAGGACAGGCCATGGAGAACTGGGAGCCTTGTTATGCTGATGGGCGGGATGTAAATTGCCAACAGCCACTCGGGAGAAGTGTATGGTGTTTCCTGAAACATCTAAAAAACAAAGCAACAGAGCCTAGGGCACTTCCACTTATGGTCCTGTAGCTTAGGGAAATTAAAATCAAAAAGACACAGCCACCCCAAAGGTTGGGACGGCTCTGTTTACAAGAACCTGGTTTACGGTACAAGTTCAATATCGTAGAAAGAGAAAAATGGATAAAGAAGTTGTGGTACTTACGTACAATGCAGTATCACTCAGCAATGAAATCTATGTCATCAGGCCCGTAGCAGCATAATGAGTGGATTCAGGTACGATGATTCTAACTGAAATAAGTCACACAGAAAAAGAAACATCATAAGATATCACTAATACACGGAATGTAAACTTGGCTACACAGGAACTGAATTACAAAACAGAACAGGTTCTCAAATTTAGAAACCCAACTTATGCTTGCTTAAGGGGAAAGGTGAGTTGGGGTGCTGCATAAAACCAGAGATTGAAATGAGCACAGATAAAGTTCCTTAAGCCAAATATGGAATAGACAAGAGCTACTCCTTGCTCAACGAAATGGACTCAACACCCCATATTAAATGCCTAAGAATGTACCTGACTAGGAAATTTCTTAAAACCTATGGATTGCTATGTCTCCGAAAGAGAATCAAGCGTGTGTACAGGGGCATAAACGCAGCAGTGATAGGATTGGAGAGGTTCGGTGAGCAAATGAAGACCCTTTGAAGTCATATTGCATGGTACCCATTCCACGGGTCTCAACTCTCCAGGTTTAAGGTATTCTTCCTTCAGCTAAAACATGCATGTGGAACCCAGAGTATGATCAACTGTGGGATTGGGAGATGTGTTCCAATATGTGTCAGTTTTGGTCCCCTGGTACTCGGGTGCAACATTCCAGACGCTTTACTAACACTCTCCCGACTTGGAGAGTCAGTGCCTTTAACCTCCTGTTTGGCCCAGTTTGCAATTTCTGCGGAAGATGAACAGGATCAGGTAGAACCAATGACAGACTAGATGGAGGGGTTTGGACGGGCAAATTTAACTCTCATTTCCCACCAGGAAGAGGAATTAACCAAAGGCTCAGCGTGCCGTGCCAGAACCAGATTAGGGCCTGAAGCCATCCTGCGGTGTTGTGGCCAGCTCACGAGAAAGCGAGTTGAAGAAAGGAGCTCAGGGGCACTGTAATTCACAAACCTGCAGAGTTATAAATGACAGCTATCGTCCAAAAATATACTGAAGTAAGGCTGCCAAGAGGACTTGAAAGCGGGGCAGAATTGCAGGAAACCGATTTCACGAGGTAGACTGGAATTGCATTTAAAGCATAGGAAAAGAGGCAGAACGTCCACAATGATGCACTTGGCCAAAAAGGGCGTATGCGTTTTTTCCTGAATATATTCAGGTAAAAACGCATACGCCCTTTTTGGCCAAGCAAGCAAGCTTGCAAAGGAAATCTGCACTACAATGAAGTCTCACTTCCCCCCGGTCAAAAGGGCCATCTGAAAAAAGTGTAAAATCCAGAAAGGCAGGACAGGCCATGGAGAACTGGGAGCCTTGTTATGCTGATGGGGGGGATGTAAATTGCCAACAGCCACTCGGGAGAAGTGTATGGTGTTTCCTGAAACATCTAAAAAACAAAGCAACAGAGCCTAGGGCACTTCCACTTATGGTCCTATAGCTTAGGGAAATTAAAATCAAAAAGACACAGCCACCCCAAAGGTTGGGACGGCTCTGTTTACAAGAACCTGGTTTACGGTACAAGTTCAATATCGCAGAAAGTGAAAAATGGATAAAGAAGTTGTGGTACTTACGTACAATGCAATATCACTCAGCAAGGAAATCTATGTCATCAGGCCCGTAGCAGCATATTGAGTGGATTCAGGTATGATGATTCTACCTGAAATAAGTCTCACAGAAAAAGAAACATCATAAGATATCACTAACACACGGAATGTAAACTTGGCTACATAGGAACTGAATTACAAAACAGAACAGGGTCTCAAATTTAGAAAACCAACTTATGCTTGCTTAAGGGGAAAGATGAGTTGGGGTGCTGCATAAAACCAGAGATTGAAATGAGCACAGATAAAGTTCCTTAAGCCAAATATGGAATAGACAAGAGCTACTCCTTGCTCAACGAAATGGACTCAACACCCCATATTAAACGGCTAAGAATGTCCCTGACTAGGAAGTATCTTAAAACCTATGGACTGCTATGTCTCCGAAAGAGAATCAAGCGTGTGTACAGGGGCATAAACGCAGCAGTGATAGGATTGGAGAGGTTCGGTGAGCAAATGAAGACCCTTTGAAGTCATATTGCATGGTACCCATTCCACGGGTCTCAACTCTCCAGGTTTAAGGTATTCTTCCTTCAGCTAAAACATGCATGTGGAACCCAGAGTATGATCAACCGTGTGATCGGGAGACGTGTTCCAATATGTGTCAGTTTTCGTCCCCTGGTACTCGGGTGCAACATTCCAGACGCTTTACTAACACTCTCCCGACTTGGAGAGTCAGTGCCTTTAACCTCCTGTTTGGCCCAGTTTGCAATTTCTGCGGAAGATGAACAGGAATAGGGAGAACAAATGACAGACTAGCTGTAGGGGTCTGGATGGGCAAATTTAACTCTCATTTCCCACCAGGAAGAGGAATTAACCAAAGGCTCAGCGTGCCGTGCCGGAACCAGATTAGGGCCTGAAGCCATCCTGCGGTGTTGCGGCCAGCTCACGAGAAAGCGAGTTGAAGAAAGGAGCTCAGGGGCACAGAAATTCACAAACCTGCAGAGTTATAAATGACAGCTATCGTCCAAAAATATACTGAAGTAAGGCTGCCAAGAGGACTTGAAAGCGGGGCAGAATTGCAGGAAACCGATTTCAGGAGGTAGACTGGAATTGCATTTAAAGCATAGGAAAAGAGGCAGAACGTCCACAATGATGCACTTGGCCAAAAAGGGCGTATGCGTTTTTTCCTGAATATATTCAGGAAAAAACGCATACGCACTTTTTGTCCAACCAAGCAAGCTTGCAAAGGAAATCTGCACTACAATGAAGTCTCACTTCCCCCCGGTCAAAAGGGCCATCTGAAAAAAGTGTAAAATCCAGAAAGGCAGGACAGGCCATGGAGAACTGGGAGCCTTGTTATGCTGATGGGCGGGATGTAAATTGCCAACAGCCACTCGGGAGAAGTATATGGTGTTTCCTGAAACATCTAAAAAACAAAGCAACAGAGCCTAGGGCACTTCCACTTATGGTCCTATAGCTTAGGGAAATTAAAATCAAAAAGACACAGCCACCCCAAAGGTTGGGACGGCTGTGTTTACAAGAACCTGGTTTACGGTACAAGTTCAATACCGCAGAAAGTGAAAAATGGATAAAGAAGTTGTGGTACTTACGTACAATGCAGTATCACTCAGCAATGAAATCTATGTCATCAGGCCCGTAGCAGCATATTGAGTGGATTCAGGTATGATGATTCTAACTGAAATAAGTCACACAGAAAAAGAAACATCATAAGATATCACTAATACACGGAATGTAAACTTGGCTACAGAGGAACTGAATTACAAAACAGAACAGGGTCTCAAATTTAGAAACTCAACTTATGCTTGCTTAAGGGGAAAGGTGAGTTGGGGTGCTGCATAAAACCAGAGATTGAAATGAGCACAGATAAAGTTCCTTAAGCCAAATATGCAATAGACAAGAGCTACTCCTTGCTCAAGGAAATGGACTCAACACCCCATATTAAACGCCTAAGAATGTTCCTGACTAAGAAATATCTTAAAACCTATGGACTGCTATGTCTCCGAAAGAGAATCAAGCGTGTGTACAGGGGCATAAACGCAGCAGTGATAGGACTGGAGAGGTTCGGTGAGCAAATGAAGACCCTTTGAAGTCATATTGCATGGTACCCATTCCACGGGTCTCAACTCTCCAGGTTTAAGGTATTCTTCCTTCAGCTAAAACATGCATGTGGAACCCAGAGTATGATCAACCGTGTGATCGGGAGACGTGTTCCAATATGTCTGAGTTTTCGTCCCCTGGTACTCGGGTGCAACATTCCAGACGCTTTACTAACACTCTCCCGACTTGGAGAGTCAGTGCCTTTAACCTCCTGTTTGGCCCAGTTTGCAATTTCTGCGGAAGATGAACAGGAATAGGGAGAACCAATGACAGACTAGCTGGAGGTGTCTGGACGGGCAAATTTAACTCTCATTTCCCACCAGGAAGAGGAATTAACCAAAGGCTCAGCGTGCCGTGCCGGAACCAGATTAGGGCCTGAAGCCATCCTGCGGTGTTGCGGCCAGCTCATGAGAAAGCGAGTTGAAGAAACGAGCTCAGGGGCACTGTAATTCACAAACCTGCAGAGTTATAAATGACAGCTATCGTCCAAAAATATACTGAAGTAAGGCTGCCAAGAGGACTTGAAAGCGGGGCAGAATTGCAGGAAACCGATTTCAGGAGGTAGACTGGAATTGCATTTAAAGCATAGGAAAAGAGGCAGAATGTCCACAATGATGCACTTGGCCAAAAAGGGCGTATGCGTTTTTTCCTGAATATATTCAGGAAAAAACGCATACGCCCTTTTTGGCCAACCAAGCAAGCTTGCAAAGGAAATCTGCACTACAATGAAGTCTCACTTCCCCCCGGTCAAAAGGGCCATCTGAAAAAATGTAAAATCCAGAAAGGCAGGACAGGCCATGGAGAACTGGGAGCCTTGTTATGCTGATGGGCGGTATATAATTGCCAACAGCCACTCGGGAGAAGTGTATGGTGTTTCCTGAAACATCTAAAAAACAAAGCAACACAGCCTAGGGCACTTCCACTTATGGTCATATAGCTTAGGGAAATTAAAATCAAAAAGACACAGCCACCCCAAAGTTTGGGACGGCTCTGTTTACAAGAACCTGGTTTATGGTACAAGTTCAATATCGCAGAAAGTGAAAAATGGATAAAGAAGTTGTGGTACTTACGTACAATGCAGTATCACTCAGCACGGAAATCTATGTCATCAGGCCCATAGCAGCATAATGAGTGGATTCAGGTATGATGATTCTAACTGAAATAAGTCACACAGAAAAAGAAACATCATAAGATATCACTAATACACGGAATGTAAACGTGGCTACACAGGAACTGAATTACAAAACAGAACAGGGTCTCAAATTTAGAAACCCAACTTATGCTTGCTTAAGGGGAACGGTGAGTTGGGGTGCTGCATAAAACCAGAGATTGAAATGAGCACAGATAAAATTCCTTAAGCCAAATATGGAATAGACAACAGCTACTCCTTGCTCAACGAAACGGACTCATCACCCCATATTAAACGCCTAAGAATGTACCTGACTAGTAAATAGCTTAAAACCTAAGGAATGCTATGTCTCCGAAAGAGAATCAAGCGTGTGTACAGGGGCATAAACGCAGCAGTGATAGGATTGGAGAGGTTCGATGAGCAAATGAAGACCCTTTGAAGTCATATTGCATGGTACCCATTCCACGGGTCTCAACTCTCCAGGTTTAAGGTATTCTTCCTTCAGCTAAAACATGCATGTGGAACCCAGAGTATGATCAACCGTGTGATCGGGAGACGTGTTCCAATATATCTCAGTATTCATCATCTGGTACTCGGGTGCAACATTGCAGACGCTTTACTAACACTCTCCCGACTTCGAGAGTCAGTGCCTTTAACCTCCTGTTTGGCCCAGTTTGCAATATCTGCAGAAGATGAACACGAATAGGGAGGACCAATGAGAGACTAGCTGGAGGTGTCTGGTCGGGCAAATTTAAGTCTCATTTCCCACCAGGAAGAGGAATTAACCAAAGGCTCAGCGTGCCGTGCCAGAACCAGATTAGGGCCTGAAGCCATCCTGCAGTGTTGCGGCCAGCTCACGCGAAAGCGAGTTGAAGAAAGGAGCTCAGGGGCACTGTAATTCACAAACCTGCAGAGTTATAAATGACAGCTATCGTCCAAAAATATACTGAAGTAAGGCTGCCAAGAGGACTTGAAAGCGGGGCAGAATTGCAGGAAACCGATTTCAGGAGGTAGACTGGAATTGCATTTAAAGCATAGGAAAAGAGGCAGAACGTCCACAATGATGCACTTGGCCAAAAAGGGCGTATGCGTTTTTTCCTGAATATATTCAGGAAAAAACGCATACGCCCTTTTTGGCCAACCAAGCAAGCTTGCAAAGGAAATCTGCACTACAATGAAGTCTCACTTCCCCCTGGTCAAAAGGGCCATCTGAAAAAAGTGTAAAATCCAGAAAGGCAGGACAGGCCATGGAGAACTGGGAGCCTTGTTATGCTGATGAGCGGGATGTAAATTGCCAACAGCCACTCGGGAGAAGTGTATGGTGTTTCCTGAAACATCTAAAAAACAAAGCAACAGAGCCTAGGGCACTTCCACTTATGGTCCTATAGCTTAGGGAAATTAAAATCAAAAAGACACAGCCACCCCAAAAGTTCGGACGGCCCTGTTTACAAGAACCTGGTTTACGGTACAAGTTCAATATCGCAGAAAGTGAAAAATGGATAAAGAAGTTGTGGTACTTACGTACAATGCAGTATCACTCAGCAATGAAATCTATGTCATCAGGCCCGTAGCAGCATAATGAGTGGATTCAGGTATGATGATTCTAACTGAAATAAGTCACACAGAAAAAGAAACATCATAAGATATCACTAATACACGGAATGTAAACGTGGCTACACAGGAACTGAATTACAAAACAGAACAGGGTCTCAAATTTAGAAACCCAACTTATGCTTTCTTAAGGGGAACGGTGAGTTGGGGTGCTGCATAAAACCAGAGATTGAAATGAGCACAGATAAAGTTCCTTAAGCCAAATATGGAATAGACAACAGCTACTCCTTGCTCAACGAAACGGACTCATCACCCCATATTAAACGCCTAAGAATGTACCTGACTAGTAAATAGCTTAAAACCTAAGGAATGCTATGTCTCCGAAAGAGAATCAAGCGTGTGTACAGGGGCATAAACGCAGCAGTGATAGGATTGGAGAGGTTCGGTGAGCAAATGAAGACCCTTTGAAGTCATATTGCATGGTACCCATTCCACGGGTCTCAACTCTCCAGGTTTAAGGGATTCTTCCTTCAGCTAAAACATGCATGTGGAACCCAGAGTATGATCAACCGTGTGATCGGGAGACGTGTTCCAATATGTCTCAGTATTCATCCTCTGGTACTCGGGTGCAACATTGCAGACGCTTTACTAACACTCTCCCGACTTCGAGAGTCAGTGCCTTTAAGCTCCTGTTTGGCCCAGTTTGCAATTTCTGCAGAAGATGAACACGAATAGGGAGGACCAATGAGAGACTAGCTGGAGGTGTCTGGTCGGGCAAATATAAGTCTCATTTCCCACCAGGAAGAGGAATTAACCAAAAGCTCAGCGTGCCGTGCCGGAACCAGATTAGGGCCTGAAGCCATCCTACAGTGTTGCGGCCAGCTCACGAGAAAGCGAGTTGAAGAAAGGAGCTCAGGGGCACTGTAATTCACAAACCTGCAGAGTTATAAATGACAGCTATCGTCCAAAAATATACTGAAGTAAGGCTGCCAAGAGGACTTGAAAGCGGGGCAGAATTGCAGGAAACCGATTTCAGGAGGTAGACTGGAATTGCATTTAAAGCATAGGAAAAGAGGCAGAACGTCCACAATGATGCACTTGGCCAAAAAGGGCGTATGCGTTTTTTCCTGAATATATTCAGGAAAAAACGCATACGCCCTTTTTGGCCAACCAAGCAAGCTTGCAAAGGAAATCTGCACTACAATGAAGTCTCACTTCCCCCCGGTCAAAAGGGCCATCTGAAAAAAGTGTAAAATCCAGAAAGGCAGGACAGGCCATGGAGAACTGGGAGCCTTGTTATGCTGATGGGCGGGATGTAAATTGCCAACAGCCACTCGGGAGAAGTGTATGGTGTTTCCTGAAACATCTAAAAAACAAAGCAACAGAGCCTAGGGCACTTCCACTTATGGTCCTATAGATTAGGGAAATTAAAATCAAAAAGACACAGCCACCCCAAAGGTTGGGACGGCTCTGTTTACAAGAACCTGATTTACGGTACAAGTTCAATATCGCAGAAAGTGAAAAATGGATAAAGAAGTTGTGGTACTTACGTACAATGCAGTATCACTCAGCAATGAAATCTATGTCATCAGGCCCGTAGCAGCATAATGAGTGGATTCAGGTACGATGATTCTAACTGAAATAAGTCTCACAGAAAAAGAAACATCATAAGATATCACTAATACACGGAATGTAAACTTGGCTACACAGGAACTGAATTACAAAACAGAACAGGGTCTCAAATTTAGAAAACAAACTTATGCTTGCTTAAGGGGAAAGGTGAGTTGGGGTGCTGCATAAAACCAGAGATTGAAATGAGCACAGATAAAGTTCCTTAAGCCAAATATGGAATAGACAAGAGCTACTCCTTGCTCAACGAAATGGACTCAACACACCATATTAAATGCCTAAGAGTGTACCTGACTAGGAAGTATCTTAAAACCTATGGATTGCTATGTCTCCGAAAGAGAATCAAGCGTGTGTACAGGGGCATAAACGCAGCAGTGATAGGACTGGAGAGGTTCGGTGAGCAAATGAAGACCCTTTGAAATCATATTGCATGGTACCCATTCCACGGGTCTCAACTCTCCAGGTTTAAGGTATTCTTCCTTCAGCTAAAACATGCATGTGGAACCCAGAGTATGATCAACCGTGTGATCGGGAGACGTGTTCCAATATGTGTCAGTTTTCGTCCCCTGGTACTCGGGTGCAACATTCCAGACGCTTTACTAACACTCTCCCGACTTGGAGAGTCAGTGTCTTTAACCTCCTGTTTGGCCCAGTTTGCAATTTCTGCGGAAGATGAACAGGAATAGGGAGAACCAATGAGAGACTAGCTGGAGGGGTCTGGACGGGCAAATTTAACTCTCATTTCCCACCAGGAAGAGGAATTAACCAAAGGCTCAGCGTGCCTTGCCGGAACCAGATTAGGGCCTGAAGCCATCCTGCGGTGTTGCGGCCAGCTCACCAGAAAGCGAGTTGAAGAAAGGAGCTCAGGGGCACTGTAATTCACAAAACTGCAGAGTTATAAATGACAGCTATCGTCCAAAAATATACTGAAGTAAGGCGGCCAAGAGGACTTGAATGCGGGGCAGAATTGCAGGAAACCGATTTCAGGAGGTAGACTGGAATTGCATTTAAGCATAGGAAAAGAGGCAGAACGTCCACAATGATGCACTTGGCCAAAAAGGGCGTATGCGTTTTTTCCTGAATATATTCAGGAAAAAACGCATACGCCCTTTTTGGCCAACCAAGCAAGCTTGCAAAGGAAATCTGCACTACAATGAAGTCTCACTTCCCCCCCCCCCCGGTCAAAAGGGCCATCTGAAAAAAGTGAAAAATCCAGAAAGGCAGGACAGGCCATGGAGAACTGGGAGCCTTGTTATGCTGATGGGCGGGATGTAAATTGCCAACAGCCACTCGGGAGAAGTGTATGGTGTTTCCTGAAACATCTAAAAAACAAAGCAACAGAGCCTAGGGCACTTCCACTTATGGTCCTATAGCTTAGGGAAATTAAAATCAAAAAGACCGAGCCACCCAAAAGGTTGGGACGGCTGTGTTTACAAGAACCTGGTTTACGGTACAAGTTCAATATCGCAGAAAGTGAAAAATGGATAAAGAAGTTGTGGTACTTACGTACAATGCAATATCACACAGCAATGAAATCTATGTCATCAGGCCCATAGCAGCATAATGAGTGGATTCAGGTACGATGATTCTAACTGAAATAAGTCACACAGAAAATGAAACATAATAACATATCACTAATACACGGAATGTAAGCTTGTTTACACAGGAACTGAATTACAAAACAGAACAGGGTCTCAAATTTAGAAACACAACTTATGCTTGCTTAAGGGGAAAGGTGAGTTGGGGTGCTGCATAAAACCAGAGATTGAAATGAGCACAGATAAAGTTCCTTAAGCCAAATATGGAATAGACAAGAGCTACTCCTTGCTCAACGTAATGGACTCAACACCCCATATTAAACGCCTAAGAATGTACCTGACTAGGAAGTATCTTAAAACCTATGGATTGCTATGTCTCCGAAAGAGAATCAAGCGTGTGTGCAGGGGCATAAACGCAGCAGTGATAGGACTGGAGAGGTTCGGTGAGCAAATGAAGACCCTTTGAAGTCATATTGCATGGTACCCATTCCACGGGTCTCAACTCTCCAGGTTTAGGGTATACTTCCTTCAGCTAAAACATGCCTGTGGAACCCAGAGTATGATCAACCGTGTGATCGGGAGACGTGTTCCAATATGTGTCAGTTTTCGTCCCCTGGTACTCGGGTGCAACATTCCAGACGCTTTACTAACACTCTCCCGACTTGGAGAGTCAGTGCCTTTAACCTCCTGTTTGGCCCAGTTTGCAATTTCTGCGGAAGATGAACAGGATTAGGGAGAACGAATGAGAGACTAGCTGGAGGTGTCTGGACGGGCAAATTTAACTCTCATTTCCCACCAGGAAGAGGAATTAACCAAAGGCTCAGCGTGCCATGCCGGAACCAGATTAGGGCCTGAAGCAATCCTGCGGTGTTGCGGCCAGCTCACGAGAAAGCGAGTTGAAGAAAGGAGCTCAGGGGCACTGTAATTCACAAACCTGCAGAGTTATAAATGACAGCTATCGTCCAAAAATATACTGAAGTAAGGCTGCCAAGAGGACTTGAAAGCGGGGCAGAATTGCAGGAAACCGATTTCAGGAGGTAGACTGGAATTGCATTTAAAGCATAGGAAAAGAGGCAGAACGTCCACAATGATGCACTTGGCCAAAAAGGGCATATGCGTTTTTTCCTGAATATATTCAGGAAAAAACGCATACGCCCTTTTTGGCCAACCAAGCAAGCTTGCAAAGGAAATCTGCACTACAATGAAGTCTCACTTCCCCCCGGTCAAAAGGGCCATTTGAAAAAAGTGTAAACTCCAGAAAGGCAGGACAGGCCATGGAGAACTGGGAGCCTTGTTATGCTGATGGGCGGGATGTAAATTGCCAACAGCCACTCGGGAGAAGTGTATGGTGTTTCCTGAAACATCTAAAAAACAAAGCAACAGAGCCTAGGGCACTTCCACTTATGGTCCTATAGCTTAGGGAAATTAAAATCAAAAAGACACAGCCACCCAAAATGTTGGGACGGCTCTGTTTACAAAAACTCATTTACAGTACAAGTTCAATATCGCAGAAAGTGAAAAATGGGTAAAGAAGTTGTGGTACTTACGTACAATGCAGTATCACTCAGCAATGAAATCTATGTCATCAGGCCCGTAGCAGCATAATGAGTGGATTCAGGTACGATGATTCTAACTGCAATAAGTCTCACAGAAAAAGAAACATCATAAGATATCACTAATACACGGAATTTAAACTTGGCTACATAGGAACTGAATTACAAAACAGAACAGGGTCTCAAATTTAGAAAACCAACTTATGCTTGCTTAAGGGTAAAGGTGAGTTGGGGTGCTGCATAAAACCAGAGATTGAAATGAGCACAGATAAAGTTCCTTAAGGCAAATATGGAATACACAAGAGCTACTCCTTGCTCAACGAAATGGACTCAACACACGATATTAAACGCCTAAGAATGTACCTGACTAGGAAGTATCTTAAAACCTATGGATTGCTATGTCTCCGAAAGAGAATCAAGTGTGTGTACAGGGGCATAAACGCAGCAGTGATAGGACTGGAGAGATTCGGTGAGCAAATGAAGACCCTTTGAAGTCATATTGCATGGTACCCATTCCACGGGTCTCAACTCTCCAGGTTTAAGGTATTCTTCCTTCAGCTAAAACATGCATGTGGAACCCAGAGTATGATCAACCGTGTGATCGGGAGACGTGTTCCAATATGTGTCAGTTTTCGTCCCCTGGTACTCGGGTGCAACATTCCAGACGCTTTACTAACACTCTCCCGACTTGGAGAGTCAGTGCCTTTAACCTCCTGTTTGGCCCAGTTTGCAATTTCTGCGGAAGATGAACAGGAATAGGGAGAACCAATGACAGACTAGCTGGAGGTGTCTGGACGGGCAAATTTAACTCTCATTTCCCACCAGGAAGAGGAATTAACCAAAGGCTCAGCGTGCCGTGCCGGAACCAGATTAGGGCCTGAAGCCATCCTGCGGTGTTGCGGCCAGCTCACGAGAAAGCGAGTTGAAGAAAGGAGCTCAGGGGCACTGTAATTCACAAACCTGCAGAGTTATAAATGACAGCTATCGTCCAAAAATATACTGAAGTAAGGCGGCCAAGAGGACTTGAAAGCGGGGCAGAATTGCAGGAAACCGATTTCAGGAGGTAGACTGGAATTGCATTTAAAGCATAGGAAAAGAGGCAGAACGTCCACAATGATGCACTTGGCCAAAAAGGGCGTATGCGTTTTTTCCTGAATATATTCAAGAAAAAACGCATATGCCCTTTTTGGCCAACCAAGCAAGCTTGCAAAGAAATCTGCACTACAATGAAGTCTCACTTCCCCCCGGTCAAAAGGGCCATCTGAAAAATGTAAAATCCAGAAAGGCAGGACAGAACATGGAGAACTGGGAGCCTTCTTATGCTGATGGGCGGGATGTAAATTGCCAACAGCCACTCGGGAGAAGTGTATGGTGTTTCCTGAAACATCTAAAAAACAAAGCAACAGAGCCTAGGGCACTTCCACTTATGGTCCTATAGCTTAGGGAAATTAAAATCAAAAAGACACAGCCACCCCAAAGGTTGGGACGGCTCTGTTTACAAGAACCTGGTTTACGGTACAAGTTCAATATCGCAGAAAGTGAAAAATGGATAAAGAAGTTGTGGTACTTACGTACAATGCAATATCCCTCAGCAATGAAATCTATGTCATCAGGCCCGTAGCAGCATAATGAGTGGATTCAGGTACGATGATTCTAACTGAAATAAGTCACACAGAAAAAGAAACATCATAAGATATCACTAATACACGGAATGTAAACTTGGATACCTAGGAACTGAATTACAAAACAGAACAGGGTCTCAAATTTAGAAAACCAACTTATGCTTCCTTAAGGGGAAAGGTGAGTTGGGGTGCTGCATAAAACCAGAGATTGAAATGAGCACAGATAACGTTCCTTAAGCCAAATATGGAATAGACAAGAGCTACTCCTTGCTCAACGAAATGGACTCAACACCCCATATTAAATGCCTAAGAGTGTACCTGACTAGGAAGTATCTTAAAACCTATGGATTGCTATGTCTCCGAAAGAGAATCAAGCGTGTGTACAGGGGCATAAACGCAGCAGTGATAGGATTGGAGAAGTTCGGTGAGCAAATGAAGACCCTTTGAAGTCATATTGCATGGTACCCATTCCACGGGTCTCAACTCTCCAGGTTTAAGGGATTCTTCCTTCAGCTAAAACATGCATGTGGAACCCAGAGTATGATCAACCATGTGATCGGGAGACGTGTTCCAATATGTGTCAGTTTTCGTCCCCTGGTACTCGGGTGCAACATTCCAGATGCTTTACTAACACTCTCCCGACTTGGAGAGTCAGTGCCTTTAACCTCCTGTTTGGCCCAGTTTGCAATTTCTGCGGAAGATGAACAGGAATAGGGAGAACCAATGACAGACCAAATGGAAGGGTCTGGACGGGCAAATTTAACTCTCATTTCCCACCAGGAAGAGGAATTAACCAAAGGCTCAGCATGCCGTGCCGGAACCAGATTAGGGCCTGAAGCAATCCTGCGGTGTTGCGGCCAGCTCACGAGAAAGCGAGTTGAAGAAAGGAGCTCAGGGGCACTGTAATTCACAAACCTGCAGAGTTATAAATGACAGCTATCGTCCAAAAATATACTGAAGTAAGGCTGCCAAGAGGACTTGAAAGCGGGGCAGAATTGCAGGAAACCGATTTCAGGAGGTAGACTGGAATTGCATTTAAAGCATAGGAAAAGAGGCAGAACGTCCACAATGATGCACTTGGGCAAAAAGGGCGTATGTGTTTTTTCCTGAATATATTCAGGAAAAAACGCATACGCCCTTTTTGGCCAACCAAGCAAGCTTGCAAAGGAAATCTACACTACAATGAAGTCTCACTTCCCCCCGGTCAAACGGGCCATCTGAAAAAAGTGTAAAATCCAGAAAGGCAGGACAGGCCATGGAGAACTGGGCGCCTTGTTATGCTGATGGGCGTGATGTAAATTGACAACAGCCACTCGGGAGAAGTGTATGGTGTTTCCTGAAACATCTAAAAAACAAAGCAACAGAGCCTAGGGCACTTCCACTTATGGTCCTATAGCTTAGGGAAATTAAAATCAAAAAGACACAGCCACCCCAAAGGTTGGGACGGCTCTGTTTACAAGAACCTGGTTTACGGTACAAGTTCAATATCGCAGAAAGTGAAAAATGGATAAAGAAGTTGTGGTACTTACGTACAATGCAATATCCCTCAGCAATGAAATCTATGTCATCAGGCCCGTAGCAGCATAATGAGTGGATTCAGGTACGATGATTCTAACTGAAATAAGTCACACAGAAAAAGAAACATCATAAGATATCACTAATACACGGAATGTAAACTTGGCTACCTAGGAACTGAATTACAAAACAGAACAGGGTCTCAAATTTAGAAAACCAACGTATGCTTCCTTAAGGGGAAAGGTGAGTTGGGGTGCTGCATAAAACCAGAGATTGAAATGAGCACAGATAACGTTCCTTAAGCCAAATATGGAACAGACAAGAGCTACTCCTTGCTCAACGAAATGGACTCAACACCCCATATTAAACGCCTAAGAATGTACCTGACTAGGAAGTATCTTAAAACCTATGGATTGCTATGTCTCCGAAAGAGAATCAAGCATGTGTACAGGGACATAAACGCAGCAGTGATAGGACTGGAGAAGTTCGGTGAGCAAATGAAGACCCTTTGAAGTCATATTGCATGGTACCCATTCCACGGGTCTCAACTCTCCAGGTTTAAGATATTCTTCCTTCAGCTAAAACATGCATGTGGAACCCAGAGTATGATCAACCGTGTGATCGGGAGACGTGTTCCAATATGTGTCAGTTTTCGTCCCCTGGTACTCGGGTGCAACATTCCAGACGCTTTACTAACACTCTCCCGACTTGGAGAGTCAGTGCCTTTAACCTCCTGTTTGGCCCAGTTTGCAATTTCTGCGGAAGATGAACAGGAATAGGGAGAACCAATGACAGACTAGCTGGAGGTGTCTGGACGGGCAAATTTAACTCTCATTTCCCACCAGGAAGAGGAATTAACCAAAGGCTCAGCGTGCCGTGCCGGAACCAGATTAGGGCCTGAAGCCATCCTGCGGTGTTGCGGCCAGCTCACGAGAAAGCGAGTTGAAGAAAGGAGCTCAGGGGCACTGTAATTCACAAACCTGCAGAGTTATAAATGACAGCTATCGTCCAAAAATATACTGAAGTAAGGCTGCCAAGAGGACTTGAAAGCGGGGCAGAATTGCAGGAAACCGATTTCAGGAGGTAGACTGGAATTGCATTTAAAGCATAGGAAAAGAGGCAGAACGTCCACAATGATGCACTTGGCCAAAAAGGGCGTATGCGTTTTTTCCTGAATATATTCAGGAAAAAACGCATACGCCCTTTTTGGCCAACCAAGCAAGCTTGCAAAGGAAATCTGCACTACAATGAAGTCTCACTTCCCCCCGGTCAAAAGGGCCATCTGAAAAAAGTGTAAACTCCAGAAAGGCAGGACAGGCCATGGAGAACTGGGAGCCTTGTTATGCTGATGGGCGGGATGTAAATTGCCAACAGCCACTCGGAGAAGTGTATGGTGTTTCCTGAAACATCTAAAAAACAAAGCAACAGAGCCTAGGGCACTTCCACTTATGGTCCTATAGCTTAGGGAAATTAAAATCAAAAAGACACAGCCACCCCAAAAGTTGGGACGGCTCTGTTTACAAGAACCTGGTTTACGGTACAAGTTCAATATCGCAGAAAGTGAAAAATGGATAAAGAAGTTGTGGTACTTACGTACAATGCAACATCACTCAGCAATGAAATCTATGTCATCAGGCCCGTAGCAGCATAATGAGTGGATTCAGGTATGATGATTCTAACTGAAATAAGTCACACAGAAAAAGAAACATCATAAGATATCAGTAATACACGGAATGTAAACTTGGCTACAGAGGAACTGAATTACAAAACAGAACAGGGTCTCAAATTTAGAACCCCAACTTATGCTTGCTTAAGGGGAAAGGTGAGTTGGCGTGCTGCATAAAACCAGAGATTGAAATGAGCACAGATAAAGTTCCTTAAGCCAAATATGGAATAGACAAGAGCTACTCCTTGCTCAAGGAAATGGACTCAACACCCCATATTAAACGCCTAAGAATGTACCTGACTAGGAAGTATCTTAAAACCTATGGATTGCTATGTCTCCGAAAGAGAATCAAGCGTGTGTACAGGGGCATAAACGCAGCAGTGATAGGACTGGAGAGGTTCGGTGAGCAAATGAAGACCCTTTGAAGTCATATTGCATGGTACCCATTCCACGGGTCTCAACTCTCCAGGTTTAAGGTATTCTTCCTTCAGCTAAAACATGCATGTGGAACCCAGAGTATGATCAACCGTGTGATCGGGAGACGTGTTCCAATATGTGTCAGTTTTCGTCCCCTGGTACTCGGGTGCAACATTCCAGACGCTTTACTAACACTCTCCCGACTTGGAGAGTCAGTGCCTTTAACCTCCTCTTTGGCCCAGTTTGCAATTTCTGCGGAAGATGAACAGGATTAGGGAGAACCAATGAGAGACTAGCTGGAGGTGTCTGGACGGGCAAATTTAACTCTCATTTCCCACCAGGAAGAGGAATTAACCAAAGGCTCAGCGTGCCGTGCCGGAACCAGATTAGGGCCTGAAGCAATCCTGCGGTGTTGCGGCCAGCTCACGAGAAAGCGAGTTGAAGAAAGGAGCTCAGGGGCACTGTAATTCACAAACCTGCAGAGTTATAAATGACAGCTATCGTCCAAAAATATACTGAAGTAAGGCTGCCAAGAGGACTTGAAAGCGGGGCAGAATTGCAGGAAACCGATTTCAGGAGGTAGACTGGAATTGCATTTAAAGCATAGGAAAAGAGGCAGAACGTCCACAATGATGCACTTGGCCAAAAAGGGTGTATGCGTTTTTTCCTGAATATATTCAAGAAAAAACGCATACGCACTTTTTGGCCAACCAAGCAAGCTTGCAAAGGAAATCTGCACTACAATGAAGTCTCACTTCCCCCCGGTCAAAAGGGCCATCTGAAAAAAGTGTAAAATCCAGAAAGGCAGGACAGGCCATGGAGAACTGGGAGCCTTGTTATGCTGATGGGCGGGATGTAAATTGCCAACAGCCACTCGGGGGAAGTGTATGGTGTTTCCTGAAACATCTAAAAAACAAAGCAACAGAGCCTAGGGCACTTCCACTTATGGTCCTATAGCTTAGGGAAATTAAAATCAAAAAGACACAGCCACCCCAAAAGTTGGGACGGCTCTGTTTACAAGAACCTGGTTTACGGTACAAGTTCAATATCGCAGAAAGTGAAAAATGGATAAAGAAGTTGTGGTACTTACGTACAATGCAATATCACTCAGCAAGGAAATCTATGTCATCAGGCCCATAGCAGCATAATGAGTGGATTCAGGTATGATGATTCTAACTGAAATAAGTCACACAGAAAAAGAAACATCATAAGATATCACTAATACACGGAATGTAAACTTGGCTACACAGGGACTGAATTACAAAACAGAACAGGGTCTCAAATTTAGAAACCCAACTTATGCTTGCTTAAGGGGAAAGGTGAGTTGGCGTGCTGCATAAAACCAGAGATTGAAATGAGCACAGATAAAGTTCCTTAAGCCAAATATGGAATAGACAAGAGCTACTCCTTGCTCAACGAAATGGACTCAACACCCCATATTAAATGCCTAAGAGTGTACCTGACTAGGAAGTATCTTAAAACATATGGATTGCTATGTCTCCGAAAGAGAATCAAGCGTGTGTGCAGGGGCATAGACGCAGCAGTGATAGGATTGGAGAAGTTCGGTGAGCAAATGAAGACCCTTTGAAGTCATATTGCATGGTACCCATTCCACGGGTCTCAACTCTCCAGGTTTAAGGTATTCTTCCTTCAGCTAAAACATGCATGTGGAACCCAGAGTATGATCAACCGTGTGATCGGGAGCCGTGTTCCAATATGTCTGAGTTTTCGTCCCCTGGTACTCGGGTGCAACATTCCAGACGCTTTACTAACACTCTCCCGACTTGGAGAGTCAGTGCCTTTAACCTCCTGTTTGGCCCAGTTTGCAATTTCTGCGGAAGATGAACAGGAATAGGGAGAACCAATGACAGACTAGATGGAAGGGTCTGGACGGGCAAATTTAACTCTCATTTCCCACCAGGAAGAGGAATTAACCAAAGGCTCAGTGTGCCGTGCCGGAACCAGATTAGGGCCTGAAGCAATCCTGCGGTGTTGCAGCCAGCTCACGAGAAAGCGAGTTGAAGAAAGGAGCTCAGGGGCACTGTAATTCACAAACCTGCAGAGTTATAAATGACAGCTATCGTCCAAAAATATACTGAAGTAAGGCTGCCAAGAGGACTTGAAAGCGGGGCAGAATTGCAGGAAACTGATTTCAGGAGGTAGACTGGAATTGCATTTAAAGCATAGGAAAAGAGGCAGAACGTCCACAATGATGCACTTGGCCAAAAAGGGCGTATGCGTTTTTTCCTGAATATATTGAAGAAAAAACGCATACGCACTTTTTGGCCAACCAAGCAAGCTTGCAAAGGAAATCTGCACTACAATGAAGTCTCACTTCCCCCCGGTCAAAAGGGCCATCTGAAAAAAGTGTAAAATCCAGAAAGGCAGGACAGGCCATGGAGAACTGGGAGCCTTGTTATGCTGATGGGCGGGATGTAAATTGCCAACAGCCACTCGGGAGAAGTGTATGGTGTTTCCTGAAACATCTAAAAAACAAAGCAACAGAGCCTAGGGCACTTCCACTTATGGTCCTATAGCTTAGGGAAATTAAAATCAAAAAGACACAGCCACCCCAAAAGTTGGGACGGCTCTGTTTACAAGAACCTGGTTTACGGTACAAGTTCAATATCGCAGAAAGTGAAAAATGGATAAAGAAGTTGTGGTACTTACGTACAATGCAATATCACTCAGCAAGGAAATGTATGTCATCAGGCCCGTAGCAGCATAATGAGTGGATTCAGGTATGATGATTCTAACTGAAATAAGTCACACAGAAAAAGAAACATCATAAGATATCACTAATACACGGAATGTAAACTTGGCTACACAGGAACTGAATTACAAAACAGAACAGGGTCTCAAATTTAGAAACCCAACTTATGCTTGCTTAAGGGGAAAGGTGAGTTGGGGTGCTGCATAAAACCAGAGATTGAAATGAGCACAGATAAAGTTCCTTAAGCCAAATATGGAATAGACAAGAGCTACTCCTTGCTCAAGGAAATGGACTCAACACCCCATATTAAACGCCAAAGAATGTACCTGACTAGGAAGTATCTTAAAACCTATGGATTGCTATGTCTCCGAAAGAGAATCAAGCGTGTGTACAGGGGCATAAACGCAGCAGTGATAGGACTGGAGAGGTTCGGTGAGCAAATGAAGACCCTTTAAAGTCATATTGCATGGTACCCATTCCACGGGTCTCAACTCTCCAGGTTTAAGGTATTCTTCCTTCAGCTAAAACATGCATGTGGAACCCAGAGTATGATCAACCGTGTGATCGGGAGACGTGTTCCAATATGTGTCAGTTTTCATCCCCTGGTACTCGGGTGCAACATTCCAGACGCTTTACTAACACTCTCCCGACTTGGAGAGTCAGTGCCTTTAACCTCCTGTTTGGCCCAGTTTGCAATTTCTGCGGAAGATGAACAGGAATAGGGAGAACCAATGACAGACTAGATGGAAGGGTCTGGACGGGCAAATTTAACTCTCATTTCCCACCAGGAAGAGGAATTAACCAAAGGCTCAGTGTGCCGTGCCGGAACTAGATTAGGGCCTGAAGCAATCCTGCGGTGTTGCAGCCAGCTCACGAGAAAGCGAGTTGAAGAAAGGAGCTCAGGGGCACTGTAATTCACAAACCTGCAGAGTTATAAATGACAGCTATCGTCCAAAAATATACTGAAGTAAGGCTGCCAAGAGGACTTGAAAGCGGGGCAGAATTGCAGGAAACTGATTTCAGGAGGTAGACTGGAATTGCATTTAAAGCATAGGAAAAGAGGCAGAACGTCCACAATGATGCACTTGGCCAAAAAGGGCGTATGCGTTTTTTCCTGAATATATTGAAGAAAAAACGCATACGCACTTTTTGGCCAACCAAGCAAGCTTGCAAAGGAAATCTGCACTACAATGAAGTCTCACTTCCCCCCGGTCAAAAGGGCCATCTGAAAAAAGTGTAAAATCCAGAAAGGCAGGACAGGCCATGGAGAACTGGGAGCCTTGTTATGCTGATGGGCGGGATGTAAATTGCCAACAGCCACTCGGGAGAAGTGTATGGTGTTTCCTGAAACATCTAAAAAACAAAGCAACAGAGCCTAGGGCACTTCCACTTATGGTCCTATAGCTTAGGGAAATTAAAATCAAAAAGACACAGCCACCCCAAAAGTTGGGACGGCTCTGTTTACAAGAACCTGGTTTACGGTACAAGTTCAATATCGCAGAAAGTGAAAAATGGATAAAGAAGTTGTGGTACTTACGTACAATGCAATATCACTCAGCAAGGAAATGTATGTCATCAGGCCCGTAGCAGCATAATGAGTGGATTCAGGTATGATGATTCTAACTGAAATAAGTCACACAGAAAAAGAAACATCATAAGATATCACTAATACACGGAATGTAAACTTGGCTACACAGGAACTGAATTACAAAACAGAACAGGGTCTCAAATTTAGAAACCCAACTTATGCTTGCTTAAGGGGAAAGGTGAGTTGGGGTGCTGCATAAAACCAGAGATTGAAATGAGCACAGATAAAGTTCCTTAAGAAAAATATGGAATAGACAAGAGCTACTACTTGCTCAACGAAATGAACTCAACAACCCATATTAAATGCCTAAGAGTGTACCTGACTAGGAAGTATCTTAAAACCTATGGATTGCTATGTCTCCGAAAGAGAATCAAGCGTGTGTACAGGGGCATAAACGCAGCAGTGATAGGACTGGAGAGGTTCGGTGAGCAAATGAAGACCCTTTGAAGTCATATTGCATGGTACCCATTCCACGGGTCTCAACTCTCCAGGTTTAAGGTATTCTTCCTTCAGCTAAAACATGCATGTGGAACCCAGAGTATGATCAACCGTGTGATCGGGAGACGTGTTCCAATATGTGTCAGTTTTCATCCCCTGGTACTCGGGTGCAACATTCCAGACGCTTTACTAACACTCTCCCGACTTGGAGAGTCAGTGCCTTTAACCTCCTGTTTGGCCCAGTTTGCAATTTCTGCGGAAGATGAACAGGAATAGGGAGAACAAATGACAGACTAGATGGAAGGGTCTGGACGGGCAAATTTAACTCTCATTTCCCACCAGGAAGAGGAATTAACCAAAGGCTCAGCGTGCCGTGCCGGAACCAGATTAGGGCCTGAAGGAATCCTGCGGTGTTGCAGCCAGCTCACGAGAAAGCGAGTTGAAGAAAGGAGCTCAGGGGCACTGTAATTCACAAACCTGCAGAGTTATAAATGACAGCTATCGTCCAAAAATATACTGAAGTAAGGCTGCCAAGAGGACTTGAAAGCGGGGCAGAATTGCAGGAAACCGATTTCAGGAGGTAGACTGGAATTGCATTTAAAGCATAGGAAAAGAGGCAGAACGTCCACAATGATGCACTTGGCCAAAAAGGGCGTATGCGTTTTTTCCTGAATATATTCAGGAAAAAACGCATACGCCCTTTTTGGCCAACCAAGCAAGCTTGCAAAGGAAATCTGCACTACAATGAAGTCTCACTTCCCCCCGGTCAAAAGGGCCATCTGAAAAAAGTGTAAAATCCAGAAAGGCAGCACAGGCCATGGAGAACTGGGAGCCTTGTTATGCTGATGGGCGGGATGTAAATTGCCAACAGCCACTCGGGAGAAGTGTATGGTGTTTCCTGAAACATCTAAAAATCAAAGCAACAGAGCCTAGGGCACTTCCACTTATGGTCCTATAGCTTAGGGAAATTAAAATCAAAAAGACACAGCCACCCCAAAGGTTGGGACGGCTGTGTTTACAAGAACCTGGTTTACGGTACAAGTTCAATATCACAGAAAGTGAAAAATGGATAAAGAAGTTGTGGTACTTACGTACAATGCAGTATCACTCAACAATGAAATCTATGTCATCAGGCCCGTAGCAGCATAATGAGTGGATTCAGGTACGACGATTCTAACTGAAATAAGTCACACAGAAAAAGAAACATCATAAGATATCACTAATACAAGGAATGTAAACTTGGCTACACAGGAACTGAATTACAAAACAGAACAGGGTCTCAAATTTAGAAAACCAACTTATGCTTGCTTAAGGGGAAAGGTGAGTTGGGGTGCTGCATAAAACCAGAGATTGAAATGAGCACAGATAAAGTTCCTTAAGCCAAATATGGAATAGACAAGAGCTACTCCTTGCTCAACGAAATGGACTCAACACACCATATTAAATGCCTAAGAGTGTACCTGACTAGGAAGTATCTTAAAACCTATGGATTGCTATGTCTCCGAAAGAGAATCAAGCGTGTGTACAGGGGCATAAACGCAGCAGTGATAGGACTGGAGAGGTTCGGTGAGCAAATGAAGACCCTTTGAAGTCATATTGCATGGTACCCATTCCACGGGTCTCAACTCTCCAGGTTTAAGGTATTCTTCCTTCAGCTAAAACATGCATGTGGAACCCAGAGTATGATCAACCGTGTGATCGGGAGACGTGTTCCAATATGTGTCAGTTTTCGTCCCCTGGTACTCGGGTGCAACATTCCAGACGCTTTACTAACACTCTCCCGACTTGGAGAGTCAGTGCCTTTAACCTCCTGTTTGGCCCAGTTTGCAATTTCTGCGGAAGATGAACAGGAATAGGGAGTACCAATGAGAGACTAGCTGGAGGTTTCTGGACGGGCAAATTTAACTCTCATTTCCCACCAGGAAGAGGAATTAACCAAAGGCTCAGCGTGCCGTGCCGGAACCAGATTAGGGCCTGAAGCCATCCTGTGGTGTTGCGGCCAGCTCACGAGAAAGCGAGTTGAAGAAAGGAGCTCAGGGGCACTGTAATTCACAAACCTGCAGAGTTATAAATGACAGCTATCGTCCAAAAATATACTGAAGTAAGGCTGCCAAGAGGACTTGAAAGCGGGGCAGAATTGCAGGAAACCGATTTCAGGAGGTAGACTGGAATTGCATTTAAAGCATAGGAAAAGAGGCAGAACGTCCACAATGATGCACTTGGCCAAAAAGGGCGTATGCGTTTTTTCCTGAATATATTCAGGAAAAAACGCATACGCCCTTTTTGGCCAACCAAGCAAGCTTGCAAAGGAAATCTACACTACAATGAAGTATCACTTCCCCCCGGTCAAAAGGGCCATCTGAAAAAAGTGTAAACTCCAGAAAGGCAGGACAGGCCATGGAGAACTGGGAGCCTTGTTATGCTGATGGGCGGGATGTAAATTGCCAACAGCCACTCGGGAGAAGTGTATGGTGTTTCCTGAAACATCTAAAAAACAAAGCAACAGAGCCTAGGGCACTTCCACTTATGGTCCTATAGCTTAGGGAAATTAAAATCAAAAAGACACAGCCACCCCAAAGGTTGGGACGGCTCTCTTTACAAGAACCTGGTTTACGGTACAAGTTCAATATCGCAGAAAGTGAAAAATGGATAAAGAAGTTGTGGTACTTACGTACAATGCAGTATCACTCAGCAATGAAATCTATGTCATCAGGCCCGTAGCAGCATAATGAGTGGATTCAGGTACGATGATTCTAACTGAAATAAGTCACACAGAAAAAGAAACATCATAAGATATCACTAATACACGGAATGTAAACTTGGCTACACAGGAACTGAATTACAAAACAGAACAGGGTCTCAAATTTAGAAAACAAACTTATGCTTGCTTAAGGGGAAAGGCGAGTTGGGGTGCTGCATAAAACCAGAGATTGAAATGAGCACAGATAAAGTTCCTTAAGCCAAATATGGAATAGACCAGAGCTACTCCTTGCTCAACGAAATGGACTCAACACCCCATATTAAATGCCTAAGAGTGTACCTGACTAGGAAGTATCTTAAAACCTATGGATTGCTATGTCTCCGAAAGAGAATCAAGCGTGTGTACAGGGGCATAAACGCAGCAGTGATAGGACTGGAGAGGTTCGGTGAGCAAATGAAGACCCTTTGAAGTCATATTGCATGGTACCCATTCCACGGGTCTCAACTCTCCAGGTTTAAGGTATTCTTCCTTCAGCTAAAACATGCATGTGGAACCCAGAGTATGATCAACCGTGTGATCGGGAGACGTGTTCCAATATGTGTCAGTTTTCGTCCCCTGGTACTCGGGTGCAACATTCCAGACGCTTTACTAACACTCTCCCGACTTGGAGAGTCAGTGCCTTTAACCTCCTCTTTGGCCCAGTTTGCAATTTCTGCGGAAGATGAACAGGAATAGGGAGTACCAATGAGAGACTAGCTGGAGGTTTCTGGACGGGCAAATTTAACTCTCATTTCCCACCAGGAAGAGGAATTAACCAAAGGCTCAGCGTGCCGTGCCGGAACCAGATTAGGGCCTGAAGCCATCCTGCGGTGTTGCGGCCAGCTCACGAGAAAGCGAGTTGAAGAAAGGAGCTCAGGGGCACTGTAATTCACAAACCTGCAGAGTTATAAATGACAGCTATCGTCCAAAAATATACTGAAGTAAGGCTGCCAAGAGGACTTGAAAGCGGGGCAGAATTGCAGGAAACCGATTTCAGGAGGTAGACTGGAATTGCATTTAAAGCATAGGAAAAGAGGCAGAACGTCCACAATGATGCACTTGGCCAAAAAGGGCGTATGCGTTTTTTCCTGAATATATTCAGGAAAAAACGCATACGCACTTTTTGGCCAACCAAGCAAGCTTGCAAAGGAAATCTGCACTACAATGAAGTCTCACTTCCCCCCGGTCAAAAGGGCCATCTGAAAAAAGTGTAAAATCCAGAAAGGCAGGACAGGCCATGGAGAACTGGGAGCCTTGTTATGCTGATGGGCGGGATGTAAATTGACAACAGCCACTCGGGAGAAGTGTATGGTGTTTCCTGAAACATCTAAAAAACAAAGCAACAGAGCCTAGGGCACTTCCACTTATGGTCCTATAGCTTAGGGAAATTAAAATCAAAAAGACACAGCCACCCCAAAGGTTGGGACGGCTCTGTTTACAAGAACCTGGTTTACGGTACAAGTTCAATATCACAGAAAGTGAAAAATGGATAAAGAATTTGTGGTACTTACGTACAATGCAACGTCACTCAGCAATGAAATCTATGTCATCAGGCCCGTAGCAGCATAATGAGTGGATTCAGGTATGATGATTCTAACTGAAATAAGTCACACAGAAAAAGAAACATCATAAGATATCAGTAATACACGGAATGTAAACTTGGCTACACAGGAACTGAATTACAAAACAGAACAGGGTCTCAAAGTTAGAAACCCAACTTATGCTTGCTTAAGGCGAAAGGTGAGTTGGGGTGCTGCATAAAACTAGAGATTGAAATGAGCACAGATAAAGTTCCTTAAGCCAAATATGGAATAGACAAGAACTACTCCTTGCTCAAGGAAATGGACTCAACACCCCATATTAAACGCCTAAGACTGTACCTGACTAGGAAGTATCTTAAAACCTATGGATTGCTATGTCTCCGAAAGAGAATCAAGCGTGTGTGCAGGGGCATAAACGCAGCAGTGATAGGATTGGAGTGGTTCGGTGAGAAAATGAAGACCCTTTGAAGTCATATTGCATGGTACCCATTCCACGGGTCTCAACTCTCCAGGTTTAAGGTATTCTTCCTTCAGCTAAAACATGCATGTGGAACCCAGAGTATGATCAACCGTGTGATCGGGAGACGTGTTCCAATATGTGTCAGTTTTCGTCCCCTGGTACTCGGGTGCAACATTCCAGACGCTTTACTAACACTCTCCCGACTTGGAGAGTCAGTGCCTTTAACCTCCTGTTTGGCCCAGTTTGCAATTTCTGCGGAAGATGAACAGGAATAGGGAGAACCAATGACAGACTAGCTGGAGGTGTCTGGACGGGCAAATTTAACTCTCATTTCCCACCAGGAAGAGGAATTAACCAAAGGCTCAGCGTGCCGTGCCGGAACCAGATTAGGGCCTGAAGCCATCCTGCGGTGTTGCGGCCAGCTCACGAGAAAGCGAGTTGAAGAAAGGAGCTCAGGGGCACTGTAATTCACAAACCTGCAGAGTTATAAATGACAGCTATCGTCCAAAAATATACTGAAGTAAGGCTGCCAAGAGGACTTGAAAGCGGGGCAGAATTGCAGGAAACCGATTTCAGGAGGTAGACTGGAATTGCATTTAAAGCATAGGAAAAGAGGCAGAACGTCCACAATGATGCACTTGGCCAAAAAGGGCGTATGCGTTTTTTCCTGAATATATTCAGGAAAAAACGCATACGCCCTTTTTGGCCAACCAAGCAAGCTTGCAAAGGAAATCTGCACTACAATGAAGTCTCACTTCCCCCCGGTCAAAAGGGCCATCTGAAAAAATGTAAAATCCAGAAAGGCAGGACAGGCCATGGAGAACTGGGAGCCTTGTTATGCTGATGGGCGGTATATAATTGCCAACAGCCACTCGGGAGAAGTGTATGGTGTTTCCTGAAACATCTAAAAAACAAAGCAACAGAGCCTAGGGCACTTCCACTTATGGTCCTATAGCTTAGGGAAATTAAAATCAAAAAGACACAGCCACCCCAAAAGTTGGGACGGCTCTGTTTACAAGAACCTGGTTTACGGTACAAGTTCAATATCGCAGAAAGTGAAAAATGGATAAAGAAGTTGTGGTACTTACGTACAATACAATATCACTCAGCAACGAAATCTATGTCATCAGGCCCATAGCAGCATAATGAGTGGATTCATGTACGATGAATCTAACTGAAATAAGTCACACAGAAAAAGAAACATCATAAGGTATCACTAATACACGGAATGTAAACTTGGCTACACAGGAACTGAATTCCAAAACAGAACAGGGTCTCAAATTTAGAAAACCAACTTATGCTTGCTTAAGGGGAAAGGTGAGTTGGGGTGCTGCATAAAACCAGAGATTGAAATGAGCACAGATAAAATTCCTTAAGCCAAATATGGAATAGACAAGAGTTACTCCTTGCTCAACGAAATGGACTCAACACCCCATATTAAACGCCTAAGAATGTACCTGACTAGGAAGTATCTTAAAACCTATGGATTGCTATGTCTCCAAAAGAGAATCAAGCGTGTGTACAGGGGCATAAACGCAACAGTGATAGGACTGGAGAGGTTCGGTGAGCAAATGAAGACCCTTTGAAGTCATATTGCATGGTACCCATTCCACGGGTCTCAACTCTCCAGGTTTAAGGTATTCTTCTTTCAGCTAAAACATGCATGTGGAACCCAGAGTATGATCAACTGTGTGATCGGGAGACGTGTTCCAATATGTGTCAGTTTTCGTCCCCTGGTACTCGGGTGCAACATTCCAGACTTTTTACTAACACTCTCCCGACGTGGAGAGTCAGTGCCTTTAACCTCCTGTTTGGCCCAGTTTGCAATTTCTGCGGAAGATGAACAGGAATAGGGAGAACGAATGAGAGACTAGCTGGAGGTGTCTGGACGGGCAAATTTAACTCTCATTTCCCACCAGGAAGAGGAATTAACCAAAGGCTCAGCGTGCTGTGCCGGAACCAGATTAGGGCCTGAAGCCATCCTGCAGTGTTGCGGCCAGCTCACAAGAAAGCGAGTTGAAGAAAGGAGCTCAGGGGCACTGTAATTCACAAACCTGCAGAGTTATAAATGACAGCTATCGTCCAAAAATATACTGAAGTAAGGCTGACAAGAGGACTTGAAAGCGGGGCAGAATTGCAGGAAACCGATTTCAGGAGGTAGACTGGAATTGCATTTAAAGCATAGGAAAAGAGGCAGAACGTCCACAATGATGCACTTGGTCAAAGAGGGCATATGCGTTTTTTCCTGAATATATTCAGGAAAAAACGCATACGCCCTTTTTGGCCAACCAAGCAAGCTTGCAAAGGAAATCTGCACTACAATGAAGTCTCACTTTCCCCCGGTCAAAGGGCCATCTGAAAAAAGTGTAAAATCCAGAAAGGCAGGACAGGCCATGGAGAACTGGGAGCCTTGTTATGCTGATGGGCGGGATGTAAATTGCCAACAGCCACTCGGGAGAAGTGTATGGTGTTTCCTGAAACATCTAAAAAACAAAGCAACAGAGCCTAGGGCACTTCCACTTATGGTCCTATAGCTTAGGGAAATTAAAATCAAAAAGACACAGCCACCCCAATGGTTGGGACGGCTCTGTTTACAAGAACCTTATTTACGGTACAAGTTCAATATCGCAGAAAGTGAAAAATGGATAAAGAAGTTGTGGTACTTACGTACAATGCAGTGTCACTCAGCAATGAAATCTATGTCATCAGGCCCGTAGCAGCATAATGAGTGGATTCAGGTATGATGATTCTAACTGAAATAAGTCACACAGAAAAAGAAACATCATAAGATATCACTAATACACGGAATGTAAACTTGGCTACACAGGAACTGAATTACAAAACAGAACAGGGTCTCAAATTTAGAAAACCAACTTATGCTTGCTTAAGGGGAAAGGTGAGTTGGGGTGCTGCATAAAACCAGAGATTGAAATGAGCACAGATAAAGTTCCTTAAGCCAAATATGGAATAGACAAGAGCTACTCCTTGCTCAACGAAATGGACTCAACACACCATATTAAATGCCTAAGAGTGTACCTGACTAGGAAGTATCTTAAAACCTATGGATTGCTATGTCTCCGAAAGAGAATCAAGCGTGTGTACAGGGGCATAAACGCAGCAGTGATAGGACTGGAGAGGTTCGGTGAGCAAATGAAGACCCTTTGAAATCATATTGCATGGTACCCATTCCACGGGTCTCAACTCTCCAGGTTTAAGGTATTCTTCCTTCAGCTAAAACATGCATGTGGAACCCAGAGTATGATCAACCGTGTGATCGGGAGATGTGTTCCAATATGTGTCAGTTTTCGTCCCCTGGTACTCGGGTGCAACATTCCAGACGCTTTACTAACACTCTCCCGACTTGGAGAGTGAGTGCCTTTAACCTCCTCTTTGGCCCAGTTTGCAATTTCTGCGGAAGATGAACAGGAATAGGGAGAACCAATGACAGACTAGCTGGAGGTGTCTGGACGGGCCAATTTAACTCTCATTTCGCACCACGAAGAGGAATTAACCAAAGGCTCAGCGTGCCATGCCGGAAGCAGATTAGGGCCTGAAGCAATCCTGCGGTGTTGCGGCCAGCTCACGAGAAAGCGAGTTGAAGAAAGGAGCTCAGGGGCACTGTAATTCACAAACCTGCAGAGTTATAAATGACAGCTATCGACTAATAATATACTGAAGTAAGGCTGCTAAGAGGACTTGAATGCGGGGCAGAATTGCAGGAAACCGATTTCAGGAGGTAGACTGGAATTGCATTTAAAGCATAGGAAAAGAGGCAGAACGTCCACAATGATGCACTTGGCCAAAGAGGGCGTATGCATTTTTTCCTGAATATATTCAGGAAAAAACGCATACGCCCTTTTTGGCCAACCAAGCAAGCTTGCAAAGGAAATCTGCACTACAATGAAGTCTCACTTCCCCCCGGTCAAAAGGGCCATCTGAAAAAAGTGTAAAATCCAGAAAGGCAGGACAGGCCATGGAGAACTGGGAGCCTTGTTATGCTGATGGGCGGGATGTAAATTGCCAACACCCACTCGGGAGAAGTGTATGGTGTTTCCTGAAACATCTAAAAATCAAAGCAACAGAGCCTAGGGCACTTCCACTTATGGTCCTATAGCTTAGGGAAATTAAAATCAAAAAGACACAGCCACCCCAAAGGTTGGGACGGCTCTGTTTACAAGAACCTGGTTTACGGTACAAGTTCAATATCGCAGAAAGTGAAAAATGGATAAAGAAGTTGTGGTACTTACGTACAATGCAGTATCACTCAGCAATGAAATCTATGTCATCAGGCCCGTAGCAGCATAATGAGTGGCTTCAGGTACGATGATTCTAACTAAAATAAGTCACACAGAAAAAGAAACATCATAAGATATCACTAATACACGGAATGTAAACTTGGCTACACAGGAACTGAATTACAAAACAGAACAGGGTCTCAAATTTAGAAAACCAACTTATGCTTGCTTAAAGGGAAAGGTGAGTTGGCATGCTGCATAAAACCAGAGATTGAAATGAGCACAGATAAAGTTCCTTAAGCCAAATATGGAATAGACAAGAGCTACTCCTTGCTCAACGAAATGGATTCAACACACCATATTAAATGCCTAAGAGTGTACCTGACTAGGAAGTATCTTAAAACCTATGGATTGCTATGTCTCCGAAAGAGAATCAAGCGTGTGTACAGGGGCATAAACGCAGCAGTGATAGGACTGGAGAGGTTCGGTGAGCAAATGAAGACCCTTTGAAATCATATTGCATGGTACCCATTCCACGGGTCTCAACTCTCCAGGTTTAAGGGATTCTTCCTTCAGCTAAAACATGCATGTGGAACCCAGAGTATGATCAACCGTGTGATCGGGAGACGTGTTCCAATATGTGTCAGTTTTCGTCCCCTGGTACTCGGGTGCAACATTCCAGACGCTTTACTAACACTCTCCCGACTTGGAGAGTCAGTGTCTTTAACCTCCTGTTTGGCCCAGTTTGCAATTTCTGCGGAAGATGAACAGGAATAGGGAGAACCAATGAGAGACTAGCTGGAGGTGTCTGGACGGGCAAATTTAACTCTCATTTCCCACCAGGAAGAGGAATTAACCAAAGGCTCAGCGTGCCGTGCCGGAACCAGATTAGGGCCTGAAGCCATCCTGTGGTGTTGCGGCCAGCTCACGAGAAAGCGAGTTGAAGAAAGGAGCTCAGGGGCACTGTAATTCACAAACCTGCAGAGTTATAAATGACAGCTATCGTCCAAAAATATACTGAAGTAAGGCTGCCAAGAGGACTTGAAAGCGGGGCAGAATTGCAGGAAACCGATTTCAGGAGGTAGACTGGAATTGCATTTAAAGCATAGGAAAAGAGGCAGAACGTCCACAATGATGCACTTGGCCAAAAAGGGCGTATGCGTTTTTTCCTGAATATATTCAAGAAAAAACGCATACGCCCTTTTTGGCCAACCAAGCAAGCTTGCAAAGGAAATCTGCACTACAATGAAGTCTCACTTCCCCCCGGTCAAAAGGGCCATCTGAAAAAAGTGTAAAATCCAGAAAGGCAGGACAGGCCATGGAGAACTGGGAGCCTTGTTATGCTGATGGGCGGGATGTAAATTTCCAACAGCCACTCGGGAGAAGTGTATGGTGTTTCCTGAAACATCTAAAAAACAAAGCAACAGAGCCTACGGCACTTCCACTTATGGTCCTATAGCTTAGGGAAATTAAAATCAAAAAGACACAGCCACCCCAAAAGTTGGGACGGCTCTGCTTACAAGAACCTGGTTTACGGTACAAGTTCAATATCGCAGAAAGTGAAAAATGGATAAAGAAGTTGTGGTACTTACGTACAATGCAATATCACTCAGCAATGAAATCTATGTCATCAGGCCCGTAGCAGCATAATGAGTGGATTCAGGTATGATGATTCTAACTGAAATAAGTCACACAGAAAAAGAAACATCATAAGATATCACTAATACACGGAATGTAAACTTGGCTACAGAGGAACTGAATTACAAAACAGAACAGGGTCTCAAACTTAGAAACCCAACTTATGCTTGCTTAAGGGGAAAGGTGAGTTGGCGTGCTGCATAAAACCAGAGATTGAAATGAGCACAGATAAAGTTCCTTAAGCCAAATATGGAATAGACAAGAGCTACTACTTACTCAACGAAATGGACTCAACACCCCATATTAAATGCCTAAGAGTGTACCTGACTAGGAAGTATCTTAAAACCTATGGATTGCTATGTCTCCGAAAGAGAATCAAGCGTGTGTGCAGGGGCATAAACGCAGCAGTGATAGGATTGGAGAATTTCGGTGAGCAAATGAAGACCCTTTGAAGTCATATTGCATGGTACCCATTCCACGGGTCTCAACTCTCCAGGTTTAAGGTATTCTTCCTTCAGCTAAAACATGCATGTGGAACCCAGAGTATGATCAACCGTGTGATCGGGAGACGTGTTCCAATATGTGTCAGTTTTCGTCCCCTGGTACTCGGGTGCAACATTCCAGATGCTTTACTAACACTCTCCCGACTTGGAGAGTCAGTGCCTTTAACATCCTGTTTGGCCAAGTTTGCAATTTCTGCGGAAGATGAACAGGAATAGGGAGAACCAATGACAGACTAGCTGGAGGTGTCTGGACGGGCAAATTTAACTCTCATTTCGCACCAGGAAGAGGAATTAACCAAAGGCTCAGCGTGCCGTGCCGGAACCAGATTAGGGCCTGAAGCCATCCTGCAGTGTTGCGGCCAGCTCACGAGAAAGCGAGTTGAAGAAAGGAGCTCAGGGGCACTGTAATTCACAAACCTGCAGAGTTATAAATGACAGCTATCGTCCAAAAATATACTGAAGTAAGGCTGCCAAGAGGACTTGAAAGCGGGGCAGAATTGCAGGAAACCGATTTCAGGAGGTAGACTGGAATTGCATTTAAAGCATAGGAAAAGAGGCAGAACGTCCACAATGATGCACTTGGCCAAAAAGTGCGTATGCGTTTTTTCCTGAATATATTCAGGAAAAAACGCATACGCCCTTTTTGGCCAACCAAGCAAGCTTGCAAAGGAAATCTGCACTACAATGAAGTCTCACTTCCCCCCGGTCAAAAGGGCCATCTGAAAAAAGTGTAAAATCCAGAAAGGCAGGACAGGCCATGGAGAACTGGGAGCCTTGTTATGCTGATGGGCGGGATGTAAATTGCCAACAGCCACTCGGGAGAAGTGTATGGTGTTTCCTGAAACATCTAAAAATCAAAGCAACAGAGCCTAGGGCACTTCCACTTACGGTCCTATAGCTTAGGGAAATTAAAATCAAAAAGACACAGCCACCCCAAAGGTTGGGACGGCTGTGTTTACAAGAACCTGGTTTACGGTACAAGTTCAATATCGCAGAAAGTGAAAAATGGATAAAGAAGTTGTGGTACTTACGTACAATGCAGTATCACTCAGCAATGAAATCTATGTCATCAGGCCCGTAGCAGCATAATGAGTGGCTTCAGGTACGATGATTCTAACTGAAATAAGTCACACAGAAAAAGAAACATCATAAGATATCACTAATACACGGAATGTAAACTTGGCTACACAGGAACTGAATTACAAAACAGAACAGGGTCTCAAATTTAGAAAACCAACTTATGCTTGCTTAAGGGGAAAGGTGAGTTGGGGTGCTGCATAAAACCAGAGATTGAAATGAGCACAGATAAAGTTCCTTAAGCCAAATATGGAATAGACAAGAGCTACTCCTTGCTCAACGAAATGGACTCAACACACCATATTAAATGCCAAAGAGTGTACCTGACTAGGAAGTATCTTAAAACCTATGGATTGCTATGTCTCCGAAAGAGAATCAAGCGTGTGTACAGGGGCATAAACGCAGCAGTGATAGGACTGGAGAGGTTCGGTGAGCAAATGAAGACCCTTTGAAATCATATTGCATGGTACCCATTCCATGGGTCTCAACTCTCCAGTTTTAAGGTATTCTTCCTTCAGCTAAAACATGCATGTGGAACCCAGAGTATGATCAACCGTGTGATCGGGAGACGTGTTCCAATATGTGTCAGTTTTCGTCCCCTGGTACTCGGGTGCAACATTCCAGACGCTTTACTAACACTCTCCCGACTTGGAGAGTCAGTGCCTTTAACCTCCTGTTTGGCCCAGTTTGCAATTTCTGCGGAAGATGAATAGGAATAGGGAGAACCAATGACAGACTAGATGGAAGGGTCTGCACGGGCAAATTTAACTCTCATTTCCCACCAGGAAGAGGAATTAACCAAAGGCTCAGCGTGCCGTGCCGGAACCAGATTAGGGCCTGAAGCAATCCTGCGGTGTTGCGGCCAGCTCATGAGAAAGCGAGTTGAAGAAAGGAGCTCAGGGGCACTGTAATTCACAAACCTGCAGAGTTATAAATGACAGCTATCCACCAATAATATACTGAAGTAAGGCTGCCAAGAGGACTTAAAAGCGGGGCAGAATTGCAGGAAACCGATTTCAGGAGGTAGACTGCAATTGCATTTAAAGCATAGGAAAAGAGGCAGAACGTCCACAATGATGCACTTGGCCAAAAAGGGCGTATGCGTTTTTTCCTGAATATATTCAGGAAAAAACGCATACGCCCTTTTTGGCCCACCAAGCAAGCTTGCAAAGGAAATCTGCACTACAATGAAGCCTCACTTCCCCCCGGTCAAAAGGGCCATCTGAAAAAAGTGTAAACTCCAGAAAGGCAGGACAGGCCATGGAGAACTGGGAGCCTTGTTATGCTGATGGGCGGGATGTAAATTGCCAACAGCCACTCGGGAGAAGTGTATGGTGTTTCCTGAAACATCTAAAAAACAAAGCAACAGAGCCTAGGGCACTTCCACTTATGGTCCTATAGCTTAGGGAAATTAAAATCAAAAAGACACAGCCACCCCAAAGGTTGGGACGGCTCTGTTTACAAGAACCTGGTTTACGGTACAAGTTCAATATCGCAGAAAGTGAAAAATGGATAAAGAAGTTGTGGTACTTACGTACAATGCAACGTCACTCAGCAATGAAATCTATGTCATCAGGCCCGTAGCAGCATAATGAGTGGATTCAGGTATGATGATTCTAACTGAAATAAGTCACACAGAAAAAGAAACATCATAAGATATCAGTAATACACGGAATGTAACCTTGGCTACACAGGAACTGAATTACAAAACAGAACAGGGTCTCAAATTTAGAAACCCAACTTATGCTTGCTTAAGGGGAAAGGTGAGTTGGCATGCTGCATAAAACCAGAGATTGAAATGAGCACAGATAAAGTTCCTTAAGCCAAATATGGAATAGACCAGAGCTACTCCTTGCTCAACGAAATGGACTCAACACCCCATATTAAATGCCTAAGAGTGTACCTGACTAGGAAGTATCTTAAAACCTATGGATTGCTATGTCTCCGAAAGAGAATCAAGCGTGTGTGCAGGGGCATAGACGCAGCAGTGATAGGATTGGAGAAGTTCGGTGAGCAAATGAAGACCCTTTGAAGTCATATTGCATGGTACCCATTCCACGGGTCTCAACTCTCCAGGTTTAAGGTATTCTTCCTTCAGCTAAAACATGCATGTGGAACCCAGAGTATGATCAACCGTGTGATCGGGAGCCGTGTTCCAATATGTCTGAGTTTTCGTCCCCTGGTACTCGGGTGCAACATTCCAGACGCTTTACTAACACTCTCCCGACTTGGAGAGTCAGTGCCTTTAACCTCCTGTTTGGCCCAGTTTGCAATTTCTGCGGAAGATGAACAGGAATAGGGAGAACCAATGACAGACTAGCTGGAGGTGTCTGGACGGGCAAATTTAACTTTCATTTCCCACCAGGAAGAGGAATTAACCAAAGGCTCAGCGTGCCATGCCGGAACCAGATTAGGGCCTGAAGCCATCCGGCGGTGTTGCGGCCAGCTCACGAGAAAGCGAGTTGAAGAAAGGAGCTCAGGGGCACTGTAATTCACAAACCTGCAGAGTTATAAATGACAGCTATCGTCCAAAAATATACTGAAGTAAGGCTGCCAAGAGGACTTGAAAGCGGGGCAGAATTGCAGGAAACCGATTTCAGGAGGTAGACTGGAATTGCATTTAAAGCATAGGAAAAGAGGCAGAACGTCCACAATGATGCACTTGGCCAAAAAGGGCGTATGCGTTTTTTCCTGAATATATTCAGGAAAAAACGCATACGCCCTTTTTGGCCCACCAAGCAAGCTTGCAAAGGAAATCTGCACTACAATGAAGTCTCACTTCCCCCCGGTCAAAAGGGCCATCTGAAAAAAGTGTAAACTCCAGAAAGGCAGGACAGGCCATGGAGAACTGGGAGCCTTGTTATGCTGATGGGCGGGATGTAAATTGCCAACAGCCACTCGGGAGAAGTGTATGGTGTTTCCTGAAACATCTAAAAAACAAAGCAACAGAGCCTAGGGCACTTCCACTTATGGTCCTATAGCTTAGGGAAAATAAAGTCAAAAAGACACAGCCACCCCAAAAGTTGGGACGGCTCTGTTTACAAGAACCTGGTTTACGGTACAAGTTCAATATCGCAGAAAGTGAAAAATGGATAAAGAAGTTGTGGTACTTACGTACAATGCAATATCACTCAGCAATGAAATCTATGTCATCAGGCCCGTAGCAGCATAATGAGTGGATTCAGGTATGATGATTCTAACTGAAATAAGTCACACAGAAAAAGAAACATCATAAGATATCACTAATACACGGAATGTAAACTTGGCTACCTAGGAACTGAATTACAAAACAGAAAAGGGTCTCAAATTTAGAAAACCAACTTATGCTTGCTTAAGGGGAAAGGTGAGTTGGGGTGCTGCATAAAACCAGAGATTGAAATGAGCACAGATAAAGTTCCTTAAGCCAAATATGGAATAGACAAGAGCTACTCCTTGCTCAACGAAATGGACTCAACACCCCATATTAAATGCCTAAGAGTGTACCTGACTAGGAAGTATCTTAAAACCTATGGATTGCTATGTCTCCGAAAGAGAATCAAGCGTGTGTACAGGGGCATAAACACAGCAGTGATAGGATTGGAGATGTTCGGTGAGCAAATGAAGACCCTTTGAAATCATACTGCATGGTACCCATTCCACGGGTCTCAACTCTCCAGGTTTAAGGGATTCTTCATTCAGCTAAAACATGCATGTGGAACCCAGAGTATGATCAACCGTGTGATCGGGAGCCGTGTTCCAATATGTGTCAGTTTTCGTCCCCTGGTACTCGGGTGCAACATTCCAGACGCTTTACTAACACTCTCCCGACTTGGAGAGTCAGTGCCTTTAACCTCCTCTTTGGCCCAGTTTGCAATTTCTGCGGAAGATCAACAGGAATAGGGAGAACCAATGACAGACTAGCTGGAGGTGTCTGGACGGGCAAATTTAACTCTCATTTCCCACCAGGAAGAGGAATTAACCAAAGGCTCAGCGTGCCGTGCCGGAACCAGATTAGGGCCTGAAGCCATCCTGCAGTGTTGCGGCCAGCTCACGACAAAGCGAGTTGAAGAAAGGAGCTCAGGGGCACTGTAATTCACAAACCTGCAGAGTTATAAATGACAGCTATCGTCCAAAAATATACTGAAGTAAGGCTGACAAGAGGACTTGAAAGCGGGGCAGAATTGCAGGAAACCGATTTCAGGAGGTAGACTGGAATTGCATTTAAAGCATAGGAAAAGAGGCAGAACGTCCACAATGATGCACTTGGCCAAAAAGGGCGTATGCGTTTTTTCCTGAATATATTCAGGAAAAAACGCATACGCCCTTTTTGGCCAACCAAGCAAGCTTGCAAAGGAAATCTGCACTACAATGAAGTCTCACTTCCCCCCGGTCAAAAGGGCCATCTGAAAAAAGTGTAAACTCCAGAAAGGCAGGACAGGCCATGGAGAACTGGGAGCCTTGTTATGCTGATGGGCGGGATGTAAATGGCCAACAGCCACTCGGAGAAGTGTATGGTGTTTCCTGAAACATCTAAAAAACAAAGCAACAGAGCCTAGGGCACTTCCACTTATGGTCCTATAGCTTAGGGAAATTAAAATCAAAAAGACACAGCCACCCCAAAGGTTGGGACGGCTCTGTTTACAAGAACCTGGTTTACGGTACAAGTTCAATATCGCAGAAAGTGAAAAATGGATAAAGAAGTTGTGGTACTTACGTACAATGCAACGTCACTCAGCAATGAAATCTATGTCATCAGGCCCGTAGCAGCATAATGAGTGGATTCAGGTATGATGATTCTAACTGAAATAAGTCACACAGAAAAAGAAACATCATAAGATATCAGTAATACACGGAATGTAAACTTGGCTACACAGGAACTGAATTACAAAACAGAACAGAGTCTCAAATTTAGAAACCCAACTTATGCTTGCTTAAGGGGAAAGGTGAGTTGGGGTGCTGCATAAAACTAGAGATTGAAATGAGCAAAGATAAAGTTCCTTAAGCCAAATATGGAATAGACAAGAACTACTCCTTGCTCAAGGAAATGGACTCAACACCCCATATTAAACGCCTAAGAATGTACCTGACTAGGAAGTATCTTAAAACCTATGGATTGCTATGTCTCCGAAAGAGAATCAAGCGTGTGTGCAGGGGCATAAACGCAGCAGTGATAGGACTGGAGAGGTTCGGTGAGCAAATGAAGACCCTTTGAAGTCATATTGCATGGTACCCATTCCACGGGTCTCAACTCTCCAGGTTTAAGGTATTCTTCCCTCAGCTAAAACATGCATGTGGAACCCAGAGTATGATCAACCGTGTGATCGGGAGACGTGTTCCAATATGTGTCAGTTTTCGTCCCCTGGTACTCGGGTGCAACATTCCAGACGCTTTACTAACACTCTCCCGACTTGGAGAGTCAGTGCCTTTAACCTCCTGTTTGGCCCAGTTTGCAATTTCTGCGGAAGATGAACAGGAATAGGGAGAACCAATGACAGACTAGCTGGAGGTGTCTGGACGGGCAAATTTAACTCTCATTTCCCACCAGGAAGAGGAATTAACCAAAGGCTCAGCGTGCCATGCCGGAACCAGATTAAGGCCTGAAGCCATCCTGTGGTGTTGCGGCCAGCTCACGAGAAAGCGAGTTGAAGAAAGGAGCTCAGGGGCACTGTAATTCACAAACCTGCAGAGTTATAAATGACAGCTATCGTCCAAAAATATACTGAAGTAAGGCTGCCAAGAGGACTTGAAAGCGGGGCAGAATTGCAGGAAACCGATTTCAGGAGGTAGACTGGAATTGCATTTAAAGCATAGGAAAAGAGGCAGAACGTCCACAATGATGCACTTGGCCAAAAAGGGCGTATGCGTTTTTTCCTGAATATATTCAGGAAAAAACGCATACGCCCTTTTTGGCCCACCAAGCAAGCTTGCAAAGGAAATCTGCACTACAATGAAGTCTCACTTCCCCCCGGTCAAAAGGGCCATCTGAAAAAAGTGTAAACTCCAGAAAGGCAGGACAGGCCATGGAGAACTGGGAGCCTTGTTATGCTGATGGGCGGGATGTAAATTGCCAACAGCCACTCGGGAGAAGTGTATGGTGTTTCCTGAAACATCTAAAAAACAAAGCAACAGAGCCTAGGGCACTTCCACTTATGGTCCTATAGCTTAGGGAAAATAAAGTCAAAAAGACACAGCCACCCCAAAAGTTGGGACGGCTCTGTTTACAAGAACCTGGTTTACGGTACAAGTTCAATATCGCAGAAAGTGAAAAATGGATAAAGAAGTTGTGGTACTTACGTACAATGCAATATCACTCAGCAATGAAATCTATGTCATCAGGCCCGTAGCAGCATAATGAGTGGATTCAGGTATGATGATTCTAACTGAAATAAGTCACACAGAAAAAGAAACATCATAAGATATCACTAATACACGGAATGTAAACTTGGCTACCTAGGAACTGAATTACAAAACAGAAAAGGGTCTCAAATTTAGAAAACCAACTTATGCTTGCTTAAGGGGAAAGGTGAGTTGGGGTGCTGCATAAAACCAGAGATTGAAATGAGCACAGATAAAGTTCCTTAAGCCAAATATGGAATAGACAAGAGCTACTCCTTGCTCAACGAAATGGACTCAACACCCCATATTAAATGCCTAAGAGTGTACCTGACTAGGAAGTATCTTAAAACCTATGGATTGCTATGTCTCCGAAAGAGAATCAAGCGTGTGTACAGGGGCATAAACACAGCAGTGATAGGATTGGAGATGTTCGGTGAGCAAATGAAGACCCTTTGAAATCATACTGCATGGTACCCATTCCACGGGTCTCAACTCTCCAGGTTTAAGGGATTCTTCATTCAGCTAAAACATGCATGTGGAACCCAGAGTATGATCAACCGTGTGATCGGGAGCCGTGTTCCAATATGTGTCAGTTTTCGTCCCCTGGTACTCGGGTGCAACATTCCAGACGCTTTACTAACACTCTCCCGACTTGGAGAGTCAGTGCCTTTAACCTCCTCTTTGGCCCAGTTTGCAATTTCTGCGGAAGATCAACAGGAATAGGGAGAACCAATGACAGACTAGCTGGAGGTGTCTGGACGGGCAAATTTAACTCTCATTTCCCACCAGGAAGAGGAATTAACCAAAGGCTCAGCGTGCCGTGCCGGAACCAGATTAGGGCCTGAAGCCATCCTGCAGTGTTGCGGCCAGCTCACGACAAAGCGAGTTGAAGAAAGGAGCTCAGGGGCACTGTAATTCACAAACCTGCAGAGTTATAAATGACAGCTATCGTCCAAAAATATACTGAAGTAAGGCTGACAAGAGGACTTGAAAGCGGGGCAGAATTGCAGGAAACCGATTTCAGGAGGTAGACTGGAATTGCATTTAAAGCATAGGAAAAGAGGCAGAACGTCCACAATGATGCACTTGGCCAAAAAGGGCGTATGCGTTTTTTCCTGAATATATTCAGGAAAAAACGCATACGCCCTTTTTGGCCAACCAAGCAAGCTTGCAAAGGAAATCTGCACTACAATGAAGTCTCACTTCCCCCCGGTCAAAAGGGCCATCTGAAAAAAGTGTAAACTCCAGAAAGGCAGGACAGGCCATGGAGAACTGGGAGCCTTGTTATGCTGATGGGCGGGATGTAAATGGCCAACAGCCACTCGGAGAAGTGTATGGTGTTTCCTGAAACATCTAAAAAACAAAGCAACAGAGCCTAGGGCACTTCCACTTATGGTCCTATAGCTTAGGGAAATTAAAATCAAAAAGACACAGCCACCCCAAAGGTTGGGACGGCTCTGTTTACAAGAACCTGGTTTACGGTACAAGTTCAATATCGCAGAAAGTGAAAAATGGATAAAGAAGTTGTGGTACTTACGTACAATGCAACGTCACTCAGCAATGAAATCTATGTCATCAGGCCCGTAGCAGCATAATGAGTGGATTCAGGTATGATGATTCTAACTGAAATAAGTCACACAGAAAAAGAAACATCATAAGATATCAGTAATACACGGAATGTAAACTTGGCTACACAGGAACTGAATTACAAAACAGAACAGAGTCTCAAATTTAGAAACCCAACTTATGCTTGCTTAAGGGGAAAGGTGAGTTGGGGTGCTGCATAAAACTAGAGATTGAAATGAGCAAAGATAAAGTTCCTTAAGCCAAATATGGAATAGACAAGAACTACTCCTTGCTCAAGGAAATGGACTCAACACCCCATATTAAACGCCTAAGAATGTACCTGACTAGGAAGTATCTTAAAACCTATGGATTGCTATGTCTCCGAAAGAGAATCAAGCGTGTGTGCAGGGGCATAAACGCAGCAGTGATAGGACTGGAGAGGTTCGGTGAGCAAATGAAGACCCTTTGAAGTCATATTGCATGGTACCCATTCCACGGGTCTCAACTCTCCAGGTTTAAGGTATTCTTCCCTCAGCTAAAACATGCATGTGGAACCCAGAGTATGATCAACCGTGTGATCGGGAGACGTGTTCCAATATGTGTCAGTTTTCGTCCCCTGGTACTCGGGTGCAACATTCCAGACGCTTTACTAACACTCTCCCGACTTGGAGAGTCAGTGCCTTTAACCTCCTGTTTGGCCCAGTTTGCAATTTCTGCGGAAGATGAACAGGAATAGGGAGAACCAATGACAGACTAGCTGGAGGTGTCTGGACGGGCAAATTTAACTCTCATTTCCCACCAGGAAGAGGAATTAACCAAAGGCTCAGCGTGCCATGCCGGAACCAGATTAAGGCCTGAAGCCATCCTGTGGTGTTGCGGCCAGCTCACGAGAAAGCGAGTTGAAGAAAGGAGCTCAGGGGCACTGTAATTCACAAACCTGCAGAGTTATAAATGACAGCTATCGTCCAAAAATATACTGAAGTAAGGCTGCCAAGAGGACTTGAAAGCGGGGCAGAATTGCAGGAAACCGATTTCAGGAGGTAGACTGGAATTGCATTTAAAGCATAGGAAAAGAGGCAGAACGTCCACAATGATGCACTTGGCCAAAAAGGGCGTATGCGTTTTTTCCTGAATATATTCAAGAAAAAACGCATACGCCCTTTTTGGCCAACCAAGCAAGCTTGCAAAGGAAATCTGCACTACAATGAAGTCTCACTTCCCCCCGGTCAAAAGGGCCATCTGAAAAAAGTGTAAAATCCAGAAAGGCAGGACAGGCCATGGAGAACTGGGAGCCTTGTTATGCTGATGGGCGGGATGTAAATTGCCAACAGCCACTCGGGAGAAGTGTATGGTGTTTCCTGAAACTTCTAAAAAACAAAGCAACAGAGCCTAGGGCACTTCCACTTATGGTCCTATAGCTTAGGGAAATTAAAATCAAAAAGACACAGCCACCCCAAAAGTTGGGACGGCTCTGTTTACAAGAACCTGGTTTACGGTACAAGTTCAATATCGCAGAAAGTGAAAAATGGATAAAGAAGTTGTGGTACTTACGTACAATGCAATATCACTCAGCAATGAAATCTATGTCATCAGGCCCGTAGCAGCATAATGAGTGGATTCAGGTATGATGATTCTAACTGAAATAAGTCACACAGAAAAAGAAACATCATAAGATATCACTAATACACGGAATGTAAACTTGGCTACAGAGGAACTGAATTACAAAACAGAACAGGGTCTCAAATTTAGAAACCCAACTTATGCTTGCTTAAGGGGAAAGGTGAGTTGGCGTGCTGCATAAAACCAGAGATTGAAATGAGCACAGATAAAGTTCCTTAAGCCAAATATGGAACAGACAAGAGCTACTACTTACTCAACGAAATGGACTCAACACCCCATATTAAATGCCTAAGAGTGTACCTGACTAGGAAGTATCTTAAAACCTATGGATTGCTATGTCTCCGAAAGAGAATCAAGCGTGTGTGCAGGGGCATAGACGCAGCAGTGATAGGACTGGAGAGGTTCGGTGAGCAAATGAAGACCCTTTGAAGTCATATTGCATGGTACCCATTCCACGGGTCTCAACTCTCCAGGTTTAAGGTATTCTTCCTTCAGCTAAAACATGCATGTGGAACCCAGAGTATGATCAACCGTGTGATCGGGAGCCGTGTTCCAATATGTCTGAGTTTTCGTCCCCTGGTACTCGGGTGCAACATTCCAGACGCTTTACTAACACTCTCCCGACTTGGAGAGTCAGTGCCTTTAACCTCCTGTTTGGCCCAGTTTGCAATTTCTGCGGAAGATGAACAGGAATAGGGAGAACCAATGACAGACTAGCTGGAGGTGTCTGGACGGGCAAATTTAACTCTCATTTCCCACCAGGAAGAGGAATTAACCAAAGGCTCAGCGTGCCGTGCCGGAACCAGATTAGGGCCTGAAGCCATCCTGCGGTGTTGCGGCCAGCTCACGAGAAAGCGAGTTGAAGAAAGGAGCTCAGGGGCACTGTAATTCACAAACCTGCAGAGTTATAAATGACAGCTATCGTCCAAAAATATACTGAAGTAAGGCTGCCAAGAGGACTTGAAAGCGGGGCAGAATTGCAGGAAACCGATTTCAGGAGGTAGACTGGAATTGCATTTAAAGCATAGGAAAAGAGGCAGAACGTCCACAATGATGCACTTGGCCAAAAAGGGCGTATGCGTTTTTTCCTGAATATATTCAAGAAAAAACGCATACGCCCTTTTTGGCCAACCAAGCAAGCTTGCAAAGGAAATCTGCACTACAATGAAGTCTCACTTCCCCCCGGTCAAAAGGGCCATCTGAAAAAAGTGTAAAATCCAGAAAGGCAGGACAGGCCATGGAGAACTGGGAGCCTTGTTATGCTGATGGGCGGGATGTAAATTGCCAACAGCCACTCGGGGGAAGTGTACGGTGTTTCCTGAAACATCTAAAAAACAAAGCAACAGAGCCTAGGGCACTTCCACTTATGGTCCTATAGCTTAGGGAAATTAAAATCAAAAAGACACAGCCACCCCAAAGGTTGGGACGGCTCTGTTTACAAGAACCTGGTTTACGGTACAAGTTCAATATCGCAGAAAGTGAAAAATGGATAAAGAAGTTGTGGTACTTACGTACAATGCAATATCACTCAGCAATGAAATCTATGTCATCAGGCCCGTAGCAGCATAATGAGTGGATTCAGGTATGATGATTCTAACTGAAATAAGTCACACAGAAAAAGAAACATCATAAGATATCACTAATACACGGAATGTAAACTTGGCTACAGAGGAACTGAATTCCAAAACAGAACAGGGTCTCAAACTTAGAAACCCAACTTATGCTTGCTTAAGGGGAAAGGTGAGTTGGCGTGCTGCATAAAACCAGAGATTGAAATGAGCACAGATAAAGTTCCTTAAGCCAAATATGGAACAGACAAGAGCTACTACTTACTCAACGAAATGGACTCAACACCCCATATTAAATGCCTAAGAGTGTACCTGACTAGGAAGTATCTTAAAACCTATGGATTGCTATGTCTCCGAAAGAGAATCAAGCGTGTGTGCAGGGGCATAGACGCAGCAGTGATAGGACTGGAGAGGTTCGGTGAGCAAATGAAGACCCTTTGAAGTCATATTGCATGGTACCCATTCCACGGGTCTCAACTCTCCAGGTTTAAGGTATTCTTCCTTCAGCTAAAACATGCATGTGGAACCCAGAGTATGATCAACCGTGTGATCGGGAGCCGTGTTCCAATATGTCTGAGTTTTCGTCCCCTGGTACTCGGGTGCAACATTCCAGACGCTTTACTAACACTCTCCCGACTTGGAGAGTCAGTGCCTTTAACCTCCTGTTTGGCCCAGTTTGCAATTTCTGCGGAAGATGAACAGGAATAGGGAGAACGAATGAGAGACTAGCTGGAGGTGTCTGGACGGGCAAATTTAACTCTCATTTCCCACCAGGAAGAGGAATTAACCAAAGGCTCAGCGTGCCGTGCCGGAACCAGATTAGGGCCTGAAGCCATCCTGCGGTGTTGCGGCCAGCTCACGAGAAAGCGAGTTGAAGAAAGGAGCTCAGGGGCACTGTAATTCACAAACCTGCAGAGTTATAAATGACAGCTATCGTCCAAAAATATACTGAAGTAAGGCTGCCAAGAGGACTTGAAAGCGGGGCAGAATTGCAGGAAACCGATTTCAGGAGGTAGACTGGAATTGCATTTAAAGCATAGGAAAAGAGGCAGAACGTCCACAATGATGCACTTGGCCAAAAAGGGCGTATGCGTTTTTTCCTGAATATATTCAAGAAAAAACGCATACGCCCTTTTTGGCCAACCAAGCAAGCTTGCAAAGGAAATCTGCACTACAATGAAGTCTCACTTCCCCCCGGTCAAAAGGGCCATCTGAAATGAGTGTAAAATCCAGAAAGGCAGGACAGGCCATGGAGAACTGGGAGCCTTGTTATGCTGATGGGCGGGATGCAAATTGCCAACAGCCACTCGGGGGAAGTGTACGGTGTTTCCTGAAACATCTAAAAAACAAAGCAACAGAGCCTAGGGCACTTCCACTTATGGTCCTATAGCTTAGGGAAATTAAAATCAAAAAGACACAGCCACCCCAAAAGTTGGGACGGCTCTGTTTACAAGAACCTGGTTTACGGTACAAGTTCAATATCGCAGAAAGTGAAAAATGGATAAAGAAGTTGTGGTACTTACGTACAATGCAATATCACTCAGCAATGAAATCTATGTCATCAGGCCCGTAGCAGCATAATGAGTGGATTCAGGTATGATGATTCTAACTGAAATAAGTCACACAGAAAAAGAAACATCATAAGATATCACTAATACACGGAATGTAAACTTGGCTACAGAGGAACTGAATTACAAAACAGAACAGGGTCTCAAATTTAGAAACACAACTTATGCTTGCTTAAGGGGAAAGGTGAGTTGGCGTGCTGCATAAAACCAGAGATTGAAATGAGCACAGATAAAGTTCCTTAAGCCAAATATGGAATAGACAAGAGCTACTACTTACTCAACGAAATGGACTCAACACCCCATATTAAATGCCTAAGAGTGTACCTGACTAGGAAGTATCTTAAAACCTATGGATTGCTATGTCTCCGAAAGAGAATCAAGCGTGTGTGCAGGGGCATAGACGCAGCAGTGATAGGATTGGAGAAGTTCGGTGAGCAAATGAAGACCCTTTGAAGTCATATTGCATGGTACCCATTCCACGGGTCTCAACTCTCCAGGTTTAAGGTATTCTTCCTTCAGCTAAAACATGCATGTGGATCCCAGAGTATGATCAACCGTGTGATCGGGAGACGTGTTTCAATATGTGTCAGTTTTCGACCCCTGGTACTCGGGTGCAACATTCCAGACGCTTTACTAACACTCTCCCGACTTGGAGAGTCAGTGCCTTTAACCTCCTGTTTGGCCCAGTTTGCAATTTCTGCGGAAGATGAACAGGAATAGGGAGAACCAATGACAGACTAGCTGGAGGTGTCTGGACGGGCAAATTTAACTCTCATTTCCCACCAGGAAGAGGAATTAACCAAAGGCTCAGCGTGCCATGCCGGAACCAGATTAAGGCCTGAAGCCATCCTGTGGTGTTGCGGCCAGCTCACGAGAAAGCGAGTTGAAGAAAGGAGCTCAGGGGCACTGTAATTCACAAACCTGCAGAGTTATAAATGACAGCTATCGTCCAAAAATATACTGAAGTAAGGCTGCCAAGAGGACTTGAAAGCGGGGCAGAATTGCAGGAAACCGATTTCAGGAGGTAGACTGCAATTGCATTTAAAGCATAGGAAAAGAGGCAGAACGTCCACAATGATGCACTTGGCCAAAAATGGCGTATGCGTTTTTTCCTGAATATATTCAAGAAAAAACGCATACGCCCTTTTTGGCCAACCAAGCAAGCTTGCAAAGGAAATCTGCACTACAATGAAGTCTCACTTCCCCCCGGTCAAAAGGGCCATCTGAAAAGAGTGTAAAATCCAGAAAGGCAGGACAGGCCATGGAGAACTGGGAGCCTTGTTATGCTGATGGGCGGGATGCAAATTGCCAACAGCCACTCGGGGGAAGTGTACGGTGTTTCCTGAAACATCTAAAAAACAAAGCAACAGAGCCTAGGGCACTTCCACTTATGGTCCTATAGCTTAGGGAAATTAAAATCAAAAAGACACAGCCACCCCAAAAGTTGGGACGGCTCTGTTTACAAGAACCTGGTTTACGGTACAAGTTCAATATCGCAGAAAGTGAAAAATGGATAAAGAAGTTGTGGTACTTACGTACAATGCAATATCCCTCAGCAATGAAATCTATGTCATCAGGCCCGTAGCAGCATAATGAGTGGATTCAGGTATGATGATTCTAACTGAAATAAGTCACACAGAAAAAGAAATATCATAAGATATCACTAATACACGGAATGTAAACTTGGCTACAGAGGAACTGAATTCCAAAACAGAACAGGGTCTCAAATTTAGAAACCCAACTTATGCTTGCTTAAGGGGAAAGGTGAGTTGGCGTGCTGCATAAAACCAGAGATTGAAATGAGCACAGCTAAAGTTCCTTAAGCCAAATATGGAATAGACAAGAGCTACTACTTACTCAACGAAATGGACTCAACACCCCATATTAAATGCCTAAGAGTGTACCTGACAAGGAAGTATCTTAAAACCTATGGATTGCTATGTCTCCGAAAGAGAATCAAGCGTGTGTGCAGGGGCATAGACGCAGCAGTGATAGGATTGGAGAAGTTCGGTGAGCAAATGAAGACCCTTTGAAGTCATATTGCATGGTACCCATTCCACGGGTCTCAACTCTCCAGGTTTAAGGTATTCTTCCTTCAGCTAAAACATGCATGTGGAACCCAGAGTATGATCAACCGTGTGATCGGGAGACGTGTTCCAATATGTGTCAGTTTTCGTCCCCTGGTACTCGGGTGCAACATTCCAGACGCTTTACTAACACTCTCCCGACTTGGAGAGTCAGTGCCTTTAACCTCCTGTTTGGCCCAGTTTGCAATTTCTGCGGAAGATGAACAGGAATAGGGAGAACCAATGACAGACTAGCTGGAGGTGTCTGGATGGGCAAATTTAACTCTCATTTCCCACCAGGAAGAGGAATTAACCAAAGGCTCAGCGTGCCATGCCGGAACCAGATTAAGGCCTGAAGCCATCCTGTGGTGTTGCGGCCAGCTCACGAGAAAGCGAGTTGAAGAAAGGAGCTCAGGGGCACTGTAATTCACAAACCTGCAGAGTTATAAATGACAGCTATCGTCCAAAAATATACTGAAGTAAGGCTGCCAAGAGGACTTGAAAGCGGGGCAGAATTGCAGGAAACCGATTTCAGGAGGTAGACTGGAATTGCATTTAAAGCATAGGAAAAGAGGCAGAACGTCCACAATGATGCACTTGGCCAAAAAGGGCGTATGCGTTTTTTCCTGAATATATTCAAGAAAAAACGCATACGCCCTTTTTGGCCAACCAAGCAAGCTTGCAAAGGAAATCTGCACTACAATGAAGTCTCACTTCCCCCCGGTCAAAAGGGCCATCTGAAAAAAGTGTAAAATCCAGAAAGGCAGGACAGGCCATGGAGAACTGGGAGCCTTGTTATGCTGATGGGCGGGATGTAAATTGCCAACAGCCACTCGGGAGAAGTGTATGGTGTTTCCTGAAACATCTAAAAAACAAAGCAACAGAGCCTAGGGCACTTCCACTTATGGTCCTATAGCTTAGGGAAATTAAAATCAAAAAGACACAGCCACCCCAAAAGTTGGGACGGCTCTGTTTACAAGAACCTGGTTTACGGTACAAGTTCAATATCGCAGAAAGTGAAAAATGGATAAAGAAGTTGTGGTACTTACGTACAATGCAATATCACTCAGCAATGAAATCTATGTCATCAGGCCCGTAGCAGCATAATGAGTGGATTCAGGTATGATGATTCTAACTGAAATAAGTCACACAGAAAAAGAAACATCATAAGATATCACTAATACACGGAATGTAAACTTGGCTACAGAGGAACTGAATTACAAAACAGAACAGGGTCTCAAACTTAGAAACCCAACTTATGCTTGCTTAAGGGGAAAGGTGAGTTGGCGTGCTGCATAAAACCAGAGATTGAAATGAGCACAGATAAAGTTCCTTAAGCCAAATATGGAATAGACAAGAGCTACTACTTACTCAACGAAATGGACTCAACACCCCATATTAAATGCCTAAGAGTGTATCTGACTAGGAAGTATCTTAAAACCTATGGATTGCTATGTCTCCGAAAGAGAATCAAGCGTGTGTGCAGGGGCATAGACGCAGCAGCGATAGGATTGGAGAAGTTCGGTGAGCAAATGAAGACCCTTTGAAGTCATATTGCATGGTACCCATTCCACGGGTCTCAACTCTCCAGGTTTAAGGTATTCTTCCTTCAGCTAAAACATGCATGTGGAACCCAGAGTATGATCAACCGTGTGATCGGGAGCCGTGTTCCAATATTTCTGAGTTTTCGTCCCCTGGTACTCGGGTACAACATTCCAGACGCTTTACTAACACTCTCCCGACTTGGAGAGTCAGTGCCTTTAACCTCCTGTTTGGCCCAGTTTGCAATTTCTGCGGAAGATGAACAGGAATAGGGAGAACGAATGAGAGACTAGCTGGAGGTGTCTGGACGGGCAAATTTAACTCTCATTTCCCACCAGGAAGAGGAATTAACCAAAGGCTCAGCGTGCCGTGCCGGAACCAGATTAGGGCCTGAAGCCATCCTGCAGTGTTGCGGCCAGCTCACGAGAAAGCGAGTTGAAGAAAGGAGCTCAGGGGCACTGTAATTCACAAACCTGCAGAGTTATAAATGACAGCTATCGTCCAAAAATATACTGAAGTAAGGCTGACAAGAGGACTTGAAAGCGGGGCAGAATTGCAGGAAACCGATTTCAGGAGGTAGACTGGAATTGCATTTAAAGCATAGGAAAAGAGGCAGAACGTCCACAATGATGCACTTGGTCAAAGAGGGCATATGCGTTTTTTCCTGAATATATTCAGGAAAAAACGCATACGCCCTTTTTGGCCAACCAAGCAAGCTTGCAAAGGAAATCTGCACTACAATGAAGTCTCACTTTCCCCCGGTCAAAGGGCCATCTGAAAAAAGTGTAAAATCCAGAAAGGCAGGACAGGCCATGGAGAACTGGGAGCCTTGTTATGCTGATGGGCGGGATGTAAATTGCCAACAGCCACTCGGGAGAAGTGTATGGTGTTTCCTGAAACATCTAAAAAACAAAGCAACAGAGCCTAGGGCACTTCCACTTATGGTCCTATAGCTTAGGGAAATTAAAATCAAAAAGACACAGCCACCCCAAAGGTTGGGACGGCTCTGTTTACAAGAACCTTATTTACGGTACAAGTTCAATATCGCAGAAAGTGAAAAATGGATAAAGAAGTTGTGGTACTTACGTACAATGCAGTGTCACTCAGCAATGAAATCTATGTCATCAGGCCCGTAGCAGCATAATGAGTGGATTCAGGTATGATGATTCTAACTGAAATAAGTCACACAGAAAAAGAAACATCATAAGATATCACTAATACACGGAATGTAAACTTGGCTACACAGGAACTGAATTACAAAACAGAACAGGGTCTCAAATTTAGAAAACCAACTTATGCTTGCTTAAGGGGAAAGGTGAGTTGGGGTGCTGCATAAAACCAGAGATTGAAATGAGCACAGATAAAGTTCCTTAAGCCAAATATGGAATAGACAAGAGCTACTCCTTGCTCAACGAAATGGACTCAACACACCATATTAAATGCCTAAGAGTGTACCTGACTAGGAAGTATCTTAAAACCTATGGATTGCTATGTCTCCGAAAGAGAATCAAGCGTGTGTACAGGGGCATAAACGCAGCAGTGATAGGACTGGAGAGGTTCGGTGAGCAAATGAAGACCCTTTGAAGTCATATTGCATGGTACCCATTCCACGGGTCTCAACTCTCCAGGTTTAAGGTATTCTTCCTTCAGCTAAAACATGCATGTGGAACCCAGAGTATGATCAACCGTGTGATCGGGAGACGTGTTCCAATATGTGTCAGTTTTCGTCCCCTGGTACTCGGGTGCAACATTCCAGACGCTTTACTAACACTCTCCCGACTTGGAGAGTCAGTGCCTTTAACCTCCTGTTTGGCCCAGTTTGCAATTTCTGCGGAAGATGAACAGGAATAGGGAGAACCAATGACAGACTAGCTGGAGGTGTCTGGACGGGCCAATTTAACTCTCATTTCCCACCAGGAAGAGGAATTAACCAAAGTCTCAGCGTGCCATGCCGGAACCAGATTAGGGCCTGAAGCAATCCTGCGGTGTTGCGGCCAGCTCACGAGAAAGCGAGTTGAAGAAAGGAGCTCAGGGGCACTGTAATTCACAAACCTGCAGAGTTATAAATGACAGCTATCGTCCAAAAATATACTGAAGTAAGGCTGCCAAGAGGACTTGAAAGCGGGGCAGAATTGCAGGAAACCGATTTCAGGAGGTAGACTGGAATTGCATTTAAAGCATAGGAAAAGAGGCAGAACGTCCACAATGATGCACTTGATCAAAGAGGGCATATGCGTTTTTTCCTGAATATATTCAGGAAAAAACGCATACGCCCTTTTTGGCCAACCAAGCAAGCTTGCAAAGGAAATCTGCACTACAATGAAGTCTCACTTCCCCCCGGTCAAAGGGCCATCTGAAAAAAGTGTAAAATCCAGAAAGGCAGGACAGGCCATGGAGAACTGGGAGCCTTGTTATGCTGATGGGCGGGATGTAAATGGCCAACAGCCACTCGGGAGAAGTGTATGGTGTTCCCTGAAACATCTAAAAAACAAAGCAACAGAGCCTAGGGCACTTCCACTTATGGTCCTATAGCTTAGGGAAATTAAAATCAAAAAGACACAGCCACCCCAAAGGTTGGGACGGCTCTGTTTACAAGAACCTGGTTTACAGTACAAGTTCAATATCGCAGAAAGTGAAAAATGGAAAAAGAAGTTGTGGTACTTACGTACAATGCAATATCACTCAGCAAGGAAATCTATGTCATCAGGCCCTTAGCAGCATAATGAGTGGATTCAGGTATGATGATTCTAACTGAAATAAGTCACACAGAAAAAGAAACATCATAAGATATCACTAATACACGGAATGTAAACTTGGCTACACAGGAACTGAATTACAAAACAGAACAGGGTCTCAAATTTAGAAAACCAACTTATGCTTGCTTAAGGGGAAAGGTGAGTTGGGGTGCTGCATAAAACCAGAGATTGAAATGAGCACAGATAAAGTTCCTTAAGCCAAATATGGAATAGACAAGAGCTACTCCTTGCTCAACGAAATGGACTCAACACACCATATTAAATGCCTAAGAGTGTACCTGACTAGGAAGTATCTTAAAACCTATGGATTGCTATGTCTCCGAAAGAGAATCAAGCGTGTGTACAGGGGCATAAACGCAGCAGTGATAGGACTGGAGAGGTTCGGTGAGCAAATGAAGGCCCTTTGAAGTCATATTGCATGGTACCCATTCCACGGGTCTCAACTCTCCAGGTTTAAGGTATTCTTCCTTCAGCTAAAACATGCATGTGGAACCCAGAGTATGATCAACCGTGTGATCGGGAGATGTGTTCCAATATGTGTCAGTTTTCGTCCCCTGGTACTCGGGTGCAACATTCCAGACGCATTACTAACACTCTCCCGACTTGGAGAGTCAGTGCCTTTAACCTCCTGTTTGGCCCAGTTTGCAGTTTCTGCGGAAGATGAACAGGAATAGGGAGAACCAATGAGAGACTAGCTGGAGGTGTCTGGACGGGCCAATTTAACTCTCATTTCCCACCAGGAAGAGGAATTAACCAAAGGCTCAGCGTGCCATGCCGGAACCAGATTAGGGCCTGAAGCAATCCTGCGGTGTTGCGGCCAGCTCACGAGAAAGCGAGTTGAAGAAAGGAGCTCAGGGGCACTGTAATTCACAAACCTGCAGAGTTATAAATGACAGCTATCGACTAATAATATACTGAAGTAAGGCTGCCAAGAGGACTTGAAAGCGGGGCAGAATTGCAGGAAACCGATTTCAGGAGGTAGACTGGAATTGCATTTAAAGCATAGGAAAAGAGGCAGAACGTCCACAATGATGCACTTGGCCAAAAAGTGCGTATGCGTTTTTTCCTGAATATATTCAGGAAAAAACGCATACGCCTTTTTTGGCCAACCAAGCAAGCTTGCAAAGGAAATCTGCACTACAATGAAGTCTCACTTCCCCCCGGTCAAAAGGGCCATCTGAAAAAAGTGTAAAATCCAGAAAGGCAGGACAGGCCATGGAGAACTGGGAGCCTTGTTATGCTGATGGGCGGGATGTAAATTGCCAACAGCCACTCGGGAGAAGTGTATGGTGTTTCCTGAAACATCTAAAAATCAAAGCAACAGAGCCTAGGGCACTTCCACTTATGGTCCTATAGCTTAGGGAAATTAAAATCAAAAAGACACAGCCACCCCAAAGGTTGGGACGGCTCTCTTTACAAGAACCTGGTTTACGGTACAAGTTCAATATCGCAGAAAGTGAAAAATGGATAAAGAAGTTGTGGTACTTACGTACAATGCAGTATCACTCAGCAATGAAATCTATGTCATCAGGCCCGTAGCAGCATAATGAGTGGCTTCAGGTACGATGATTCTAACTGAAATAAGTCACACAGAAAAAGAAACATCATAAGATATCACTAATACACGGAATGTAAACTTGGCTACACAGGAACTGAATTACAAAACAGAACAGGGTCTCAAATTTAGAAAACCAACTTATGCTTGCTTAAGGGGAAAGGTGAGTTGGGGTGCTGCATAAAACCAGAGATTGAAATGAGCACAGATAAAGTTCCTTAAGCCAAATATGGAATAGACAAGAGCTACTCCTTGCTCAACGAAATGGACTCAACACACCATATTAAATGCCTAAGAGTGTACCTGACTAGGAAGTATCTTAAAACCTATGGATTGCTATGTCTCCGAAAGAGAATCAAGCGTGTGTACAGGGGCATAAACGCAGCAGTGATAGGACTGGAGAGGTTCGGTGAGCAAATGAAGACCCTTTGAAATCATATTGCATGGTACCCATTCCATGGGTCTCAACTCTCCAGGTTTAAGGTATTCTTCCTTCAGCTAAAACATGCATGTGGAACCCAGAGTATGATCAACCGTGTGATCGGGAGACGTGTTCCAATATGTCTCAGTTTTCGTCCCCTGGTACTCGGGTGCAACATTCCAGACGCTTTACTAACACTCTCCCGACTTGGAGAGTCAGTGCCTTTAACCTCCTGTTTGGCCCAGTTTGCAATTTCTGCGGAAGATGAACAGGAATAGGGAGAACCAATGACAGACTAGATTGAAGGGTCTGCACGGGCAAATTTAACTCTCATTTCCCACCAGGAAGAGGAATTAACCAAAGGCTCAGCGTGCCGTGCCGGAACCAGATTAGGGCCTGAAGCAATCCTGCGGTGTTGCGGCCAGCTCATGAGAAAGCGAGTTGAAGAAAGGAGCTCAGGGGCACTGTAATTCACAAACCTGCAGAGTTATAAATGACAGCTATCGACCAATAATATACTGAAGTAAGGCTGCCAAGAGGACTTGAAAGCGGGGCAGAATTGCAGGAAACCGATTTCAGGAGGTAGACTGCAATTGCATTTAAAGCATAGGAAAAGAGGCAGAACGTCCACAATGATGCACTTGGCCAAAAAGGGCGTATGCGTTTTTTCCTGAATATATTCAGGAAAAAACGCATACGCCCTTTTTGGCCAACCAAGCAAGCTTGCAAAGGAAATCTGCACTACAATGAAGTCTCACTTCCCCCCCCCCCCCCCCCGGTCAAAAGGGCCATCTGAAAAAAGTGAAAAATCCAGAAAGGCAGGACAGGCCATGGAGAACTGGGAGCCTTGTTATGCTGATGGGCGGGATGTAAATTGCCAACAGCCACTCGGGAGAAGTGTATGGTGTTTCCTGAAACATCTAAAAATCAAAGCAACAGAGCCTAGGGCACTTCCACTTATGGTCCTATAGCTTAGGGAAATTAAAATCAAAAAGACACAGCCACCCCAAAGGTTGGGACGGCTCTCTTTACAAGAACCTGGTTTACGGTACAAGTTCAATATCGCAGAAATTGAAAAATGGATAAAGAAGTTGTGGTACTTACGTACAATGCAGTATCACTCAGCAATGAAATCATTGTCATCAGGCCGGTAGCAGCATAATGAGTGGCTTCAGGTATGATGATTCTAACTGAAATAAGTCACACAGAAAAAGAAACATCATAAGATATCACTAATACACGGAATGTAAACTTGGCTACACAGGAACTGAATTACAAAACAGAACAGGGTCTCAAATTTAGAAAACCAACTTATGCTTGCTTAAAGGGAAAGGTGAGTTGGGGTGCTGCATAAAACCAGAGATTGAAATGAGCACAGATAAAGTTCCTTAAGCCAAATATGGAATAGACAAGAGCTACTCCTTGCTCAACGAAATGGACTCAACACACCATATTAAATGCCTAAGAGTGTACCTGACTAGGAAGTATCTTAAAACCTATGGATTGCTATGTCTCTGAAAGAGAATCAAGCGTGTGTACAGGGGCATAAACGCAGCAGTGATAGGACTGGAGAGGTTCGGTGAGCAAATGAAGACCCTTTGAAATCATATTGCATGGTACCCATTCCACGGGTCTCAACTCTCCAGGTTTAAGGTATTCTTCCTTCAGCTAAAACATGCATGTGGAACCCAGAGTATGATCAACCGTGTGATCGGGAGACGTGTTCCAATATGTGTCAGTTTTCGTCCCCTGGTACTCGGGTGCAACATTCCAGACGCTTTACTAACACTCTCCCAACTTGGAGAGTCAGTGCCTTTAACCTCCTGTTTGGCCCAGTTTGCAATTTCTGCGGAAGATGAACAGGAATAGGGAGAACCAATGACAGACTAGCTGGAGGTGTCTGGACGGGCAAATTTAACTCTCATTTCCCACCAGGAAGAGGAATTAACCAAAGGCTCAGCGTGCCGTGCCGGAACCAGATTAGGGCCTGAAGCAATCCTGCGGTGTTGCGGCCAGCTCATGAGAAAGCGAGTTGAAGAAAGGAGCTCAGGGGCACTGTAATTCACAAACCTGCAGAGTTATAAATGACAGCTATCGACCAATAATATACTGAAGTAAGGCTGCCAAGAGGACTTGAAAGCGGGGCAGAATTGCAGGAAACCGATTTCAGGAGGTAGACTGGAATTGCATTTAAAGCATAGGAAAAGAGGCAGAACGTCCACAATGATGCACTTGGCCAAAAAGGGCGTATGCGTTTTTTCCTGAATATATTCAGGAAAAAACGCATACGCCCTTTTTGGCCAACCAAGCAAGCTTGCAAAGGAAATCTGCACTACAATGAAGTCTCACTTCCCCCCGGTCAAAAGGGCCATCTGAAAAAAGTGTAAAATCCAGAAAGGCAGGACAGGCCATGGAGAACTGGGAGCCTTGTTATGCTGATGGGCGGGATGTAAATTGCCAACAGCCACTCGGGAGAAGTGTATGGTGTTTCCTGAAACATCTAAAAATCAAAGCAACAGAGCCTAGGGCACTTCCACTTATGGTCCTATAGCTTAGGGAAATTAAAATCAAAAAGACACAGCCACCCCAAAGGTTGGGACGGCTCTCTTTACAAGAACCTGGTTTACGGTACAAGTTCAATATCGCAGAAAGTGAAAAATGGATAAAGAAGTTGTGGTACTTACATACAATGCAGTATCACTCAGCAATGAAATCTATGTCATCAGGCCCGTAGCAGCATAATGAGTGGCTTCAGGTACGATGATTCTAACTGAAATAAGTCACACAGAAAAAGAAACATCATAAGATATCACTAATACACGGAATGTAAACTTGGCTACACAGGAACTGAATTACAAAACAGAACAGGGTCTCAAATTTAGAAAACCAACTTATGCTTGCTTAAGGGGAAAGGTGAGTTGGGGTGCTGCATAATACCAGAGATTGAAATGAGCACAGATAAAGTTCCTTAAGCCAAATATGGAATAGACAAGAGCTACTCCTTGCTCAACGAAATGGACTCAACACACCATATTAAATGCCTAAGAGTGTACCTGACTAGGAAGTATCTTAAAACCTATGGATTGCTATGTCTCCGAAAGAGAATCAAGCGTGTGTACAGGGGCATAAACGCAGCAGTGATAGGACTGGAGAGGTTCGGTGAGCAAATGAAGACCCTTTGAAGTCATATTGCATGGTACCCATTCCACGGGTCTCAACTCTCCAGGTTTAAGATATTCTTCCTTCAGCTAAAACATGCATGTGGAACCCAGAGTATGATCAACCGTGTGATCGGGAGACGTGTTCCAATATGTGTCAGTTTTCGTCCCCTGGTACTCGGGTGCAACATTCCAGACGCTTTACTAACACTCTCCCGACTTGGAGAGTCAGTGTCTTTAACCTCCTGTTTGGCCCAGTTTGCAATTTCTGCGGAAGATGAACAGGAATAGGGAGAACCAATGAGAGACTAGCTGGAGGGGTCTGGACGGGCAAATTTAACTCTCATTTCGCACCAGGAAGAGGAATTAACCAAAGGCTCAGCGTGCCGTGCCGGAACCAGATTAGGGCCTGAAGCAATCCTGCGGTGTTGCGGCCAGCTCATGAGAAAGCGAGTTGAAGAAAGGAGCTCAGGGGCACTGTAATTCACAAACCTGCAGAGTTATAAATGACAGCTATCGACCAATAATATACTGAAGTAAGGCTGCCAAGAGGACTTGAAAGCGGGGCAGAATTGCAGGAAACCGATTTCAGGAGGTAGACTGGAATTGCATTTAAAGCATAGGAAAAGAGGCAGAACGTCCACAATGATGCACTTGGCCAAAAAGGGCATATGCGTTTTTTCCTGAATATATTCAGGAAAAAACGCATACGCCCTTTTTGGCCAACCAAGCAAGCTTGCAAAGGAAATCTGCACTACAATGAAGTCTCACTTCCCCCCGGTCAAAAGGGCCATCTGAAAAAAGTGTAAAATCCAGAAAGGCAGGACAGGCCATGGAGAACTGGGAGCCTTGTTATGCTGATGGGTGGGATGTAAATTGCCAACAGCCACTCGGGAGAAGTGTATGGTGTTTCCTGAAACATCTAAAAATCAAAGCAACAGAGCCTAGGGCACTTCCACTTATGGTCCTATAGCTTAGGGAAATTAAAATCAAAAAGACACAGCCACCCCAAAGGTTGGGACGGCTCTCTTTACAAGAACCTGGTTTACGGTACAAGTTCAATATCGCAGAAAGTGAAAAATGGATAAAGAAGTTGTGGTACTTACGTACAATGCAGTATCACTCAGCAATGAAATCTATGTCATCAGGCCCGTAGCAGCATAATGAGTGGCTTCAGGTACGATGATTCTAACTGAAATAAGTCACACAGAAAAAGAAACATCATAAGATATCACTAATACACGGAATGTAAACTTGGCTACACAGGAACTGAATTACAAAACAGAACAGGGTCTCAAATTTAGAAAACAAACTTATGCTTGCTTAAGGGGAAAGGTGAGTTGGGGTGCTGCATAAAACCAGAGATTGAAATGAGCACAGATAAAGTTCCTTAAGCCAAATATGGAATAGACAAGAGCTACTCCTTGCTCAACGAAATGGACTCAACACACCATATTAAATGCCTAAGAGTGTACCTGACTAGGAAGTATCTTAAAACCTATGGATTGCTATGTCTCCGAAAGAGAATCAAGCGTGTGTACAGGGGCATAAACGCAGCAGTGATAGGACTGGAGAGGTTCGGTGAGCAAATGAAGACCCTTTGAAGTCATATTGCATGGTACCCATTCCACGGGTCTCAACTCTCCAGGTTTAAGATATTCTTCTTTCAGCTAAAACATGCATGTGGAACCCAGAGTATGATCAACCGTGTGATCGGGAGACGTGTTCCAATATGTGTCAGTTTTCGTCCCCTGGTACTCGGGTGCAACATTCCAGACGCTTTACTAACACTCTCCCGACTTGGAGAGTCAGTGTCTTTAACCTCCTGTTTGGCCCAGTTTGCAATTTCTGCGGAAGATGAACAGGAATAGGGAGAACCAATGAGAGACTAGCTGGAGGGGTCTGGACGGGCAAATTTAACTCTCATTTCGCACCAGGAAGAGGAATTAACCAAAGGCTCAGCGTGCCGTGCCGGAACCAGATTAGGGCCTGAAGCAATCCTGCGGTGTTGCGGCCAGCTCATGAGAAAGCGAGTTGAAGAAAGGAGCTCAGGGGCACTGTAATTCACAAACCTGCAGAGTTATAAATGACAGCTATCGACCAATAATATACTGAAGTAAGGCTGCCAAGAGGACTTGAAAGCGGGGCAGAATTGCAGGAAACCGATTTCAGGAGGTAGACTGGAATTGCATTTAAAGCATAGGAAAAGAGGCAGAACGTCCACAATGATGCACTTGGCCAAAAAGGGCATATGCGTTTTTTCGTGAATATATTCAGGAAAAAACGCATACGCCCTTTTTGGCCAACCAAGCAAGCTTGCAAAGGAAATCTGCACTACAATGAAGTCTCACTTCCCCCCGGTCAAAAGGGCCATCTGCAAAAAGTGTAAAATCCAGAAAGGCAGGACAGGCCATGGAGAACTGGGAGCCTTGTTATGCTGATGGGCGGGATGTAAATTGCCAACAGCCACTCGGGAGAAGTGTATGGTGTTTCCTGAAACATCTAAAAATCAAAGCAACAGAGCCTAGGGCACTTCCACTTATGGTCCTATAGCTTAGGGAAATTAAAATCAAAAAGACACAGCCACCCCAAAGGTTGGGATGGCTCTCTTTACAAGAACCTGGTTTACGGTACAAGTTCAATATCGCAGAAAGTGAAAAATGGATAAAGAAGTTGTGGTACTTACGTACAATGCAGTATCACTCAGCAATGAAATCTATGTCATCAGGCCCGTAGCAGCATAATGAGTGGCTTCAGGTACGATGATTCTAACTGAAATAAGTCACACAGAAAAAGAAACATCATAAGATATCACTAATACACGGAATGTAAACTTGGCTACACAGGAACTGAATTACAAAACAGAACAGGGTCTCAAATTTAGAAAACCAACTTATGCTTGCTTAAGGGGAAAGGTGAGTTGGGGTGCTGCATAAAACCAGAGATTGAAATGAGCACAGATAAAGTTCCTTAAGCCAAATATGGAATAGACAAGAGCTACTCCTTGCTCAACGAAATGGACTCAACACACCATATTAAATGCCTAAGAGTGTGCCTGACTAGGAAGTATCTTAAAACCTATGGATTGCTATGTCTCCGAAAGAGAATCAAGCGTGTGTACAGGGGCATAAACGCAGCAGTGATAGGACTGGAGAGGTTCGGTGAGCAAATGAAGACCCTTTGAAGTCATATTGCATGGTACCCATTACACGGGTCTCAACTCTCCAGGTTTAAGGTATTCTTCCTTCAGCTAAAACATGCATGTGGAACCCAGAGTATGATCAACCGTGTGATTGGGAGACGTGTTCCAATATGTGTCAGTTTTCGTCCCCTGGTACTCGGGTGCAACATTCCAGACGCTTTACTAACACTCTCCCGACTTGGAGAGTCAGTGCCTTTAACCTCCTGTTTGGCCCAGTTTGCAATTTCTGCGGAAGATGAACAGGAATAGGGAGAACCAATGAGAGACTAGCTGGAGGTGTCTGGACGGGCAAATTTAACTCTCATTTCCCACCAGGAAGAGGAATTAACCAAAGGCTCAGCGTGCCGTGCCGGAACCAGATTAGGGCCTGAAGCCATCCTGCGGTGTTGCGGCCAGCTCACGAGAAAGCGAGTTGAAGAAAGGAGCTCAGGGGCACTGTAATTCACAAACCTGCAGAGTTATAAATGACAGCTATCGTCCAAAAATATACTGAAGTAAGGCTGCCAAGAGGACTTGAATGCGGGGCAGAATTGCAGGAAACCGATTTCAGGAGGTAGACTGGAATTGCATTTAAAGCATAGGAAAAGAGACAGAACGTCCACAATGATGCACTTGGCCAAAAAGGGCGTATGCGTTTTTTCCTGAATATATTCAGGAAAAAACGCATACGCCCTTTTTGGCCAACCAAGCAAGCTTGCAAAGGAAATCTGCACTACAATGAAGTCTCACTTCCCCCCGGTCAAAAGGGCCATCTGAAAAAAGTGTAAAATCCAGAAAGGCAGGACAGGCCATGGAGAACTGGGAGCCTTGTTATGCTAATGGGCGGGATGTAAATTGCCAACAGCCACTCGGGAGAAGTGTATGGTGTTTCCTGAAACATCTAAAAATCAAAGCAACAGAGCCTAGGGCACTTCCACTTATGGTCCTATAGCTTAGGGAAATTAAAATCAAAAAGACACAGCCACCCCAAAGGTTGGGACGGCTCTCTTTACAAGAACCTGGTTTACGGTACAAGTTCAATATCGCAGAAAGTGAAAAATGGATAAAGAAGTTGTGGTACTTACGTACAATGCAGTATCACTCAGCAATGAAATCTATGTCATCAGGCCCGTAGCAGCATAATGAGTGGCTTCAGGTACGATGATTCTAACTGAAATAAGTCACACAGAAAAAGAAACATCATAAGATATCACTAATACACGGAATGTAAACTTGGCTACACAGGAACTGAATTACAAAACAGAACAGGGTCTCAAATTTAGAAAACCAACTTATGCTTGCTTAAGGGGAAAGGTGAGTTGGGGTGCTGCATAAAACCAGAGATTGAAATGAGCACAGATAAAGTTCCTTAAGCCAAATATGGAATAGACAAGAGCTACTCCTTGCTCAACGAAATGGACTCAACACACCATATTAAATGCCTAAGAGTGTACCTGACTAGGAAGTATCTTAAAACCTATGGATTGCTATGTCTCCGAAAGAGAATCAAGCGTGTGTACAGGGGCATAAACGCAGCAGTGATAGGACTGGAGAGGTTCGGTGAGCAAATGAAGACCCTTTGAAGTCATATTGCATGGTACCCATTCCACGGGTCTCAACTCTCCAGGTTTAAGGTATTCTTCCTTCAGCTAAAACATGCATGTGGAACCCAGAGTATGATCAACCGTGTGATCGGGAGACGTGTTCCAATATGTGTCAGTTTTCGTCCCCTGGTACTCGGGTGCAACATTCCAGACGCTTTACTAACACTCTCCCGACTTGGAGAGTCAGTGCCTTTAACCTCCTCTTTGGCCCAGTTTGCAATTTCTGCGGAAGATGAACAGGAATAGGGAGAACCAATGAGAGACTAGCTGGAGGTGTCTGGACGGGCCAATTTAACTCTCATTTCGCACCAGGAAGAGGAATTAACCAAAGGCTCAGCGTACCGTGCCGGAACCAGATTAGGGCCTGAAGCCATCCTGCGGTGTTGCGGCCAGCTCACGAGAAAGCGAGTTGAAGAAAGGAGCTCAGGGGCACTGTAATTCACAAACCTGCAGAGTTATAAATGACAGCTATCGTCTAAAAATATACTGAAGTAAGGCTGCCAACAGGACTTGAAAGCGGGGCAGAATTGCAGGAAACCGATTTCAGGAGGTAGACTGGAATTGCATTTAAAGCATAGGAAAAGAGGCAGAACGTCCACAATGATGCACTTGGCCAAAAAGGGCGTATGCGTTTTTTCCTGAATATATTCAGGAAAAAACGCATACGCCCTTTTTGGCCAACCAAGCTAGCTTGCAAAGGAAATCTGCACTACAATGAAGTCTCACTTCCCCCAGGTCAAAAGGGCCATCTGAAAAAAGTGTAAAATCCAGAAAGGCAGGACAGGCCATGGAGAACTGGGAGCCTTGTTATGCTGATGGGCGGGATGTAAATTGCCAACAGCCACTCGGGAGAAGTGTATGGTGTTTCCTGAAACATCTAAAAATCAAAGCAACAGAGCCTAGGGCACTTCCACTTATGGTCCTATAGCTTAGGGAAATTAAAATCAAAAAGACACAGCCACCCCAAAGGTTGGGACGGCTCTCTTTACAAGAACCTGGTTTACGGCACAAGTTCAATATCGCAGAAAGTGAAAAATGGATAAAGAAGTTGTGGTACTTACGTACAATGCAGTATCACTCAGCAATGAAATCTATGTCATCAGGCCCGTAGCAGCATAAAGAGTGGATTCAGGTATGATGATTCTAACTGAAATAAGTTACACAGAAAAAGAAACATCATAAGATATCACTAATACACGGAATGTAAACTTGGCTACACAGGAACTGAATTACAAAACAGAACAGGGTCTCAAATTTAGAAAACCAACTTATGCTTGCTTAAGGGGAAAGGTGAGTTGGGGTGCTGCATAAAACCAGAGATTGAAATGAGCACAGATAAAGTTCCTTAAGCCAAATATGGAATAGACAAGAGCTACTCCTTGCTCAACGAAATGGACTCAACACACCATATTAAATGCCTAAGAGTGTACCTGACTAGGAAGTATCTTAAAACCTATGGATTGCTATGTCTCCGAAAGAGAATCAAGCGTGTGTACAGGGGCATAAACGCAGCAGTGATAGGACTGGAGAGGTTCGGTGAGCAAATGAAGACCCTTTGAAGTCATATTGCATGGTACCCATTCCACGGGTCTCAACTCTCCAGGTTTAAGGTATTCTTCCTTCAGCTAAAACATGCATGTGGAACCCAGAGTATGATCAACCGTGTGATCGGGAGACGTGTTCCAATATGTGTCAGTTTTCGTCCCCTGGTACTCGGGTGCAACATTCCAGATGCTTTACTAACACTCTCCCGACTTGGAGAGTCAGTGCCTTTAACCTCCTGTTTGGCCCAGTTTGCAATTTCTGTGGAAGATGAACAGGAATAGGGAGAACCAATGACAGACTAGCTGGAGGTGTCTGGACGGGCCAATTTAACTCTCATTTCGCACCAGGAAGAGGAATTAACCAAAGGCTCAGCGTGCCGTGCCGGAACCAGATTAGGGCCTGAAGCCATCCTGCGGTGTTGCGGCCAGCTCACGAGAAAGCGAGTTGAAGAAAGGAGCTCAGGGGCACTGTAATTCACAAACCTGCAGAGTTATAAATGACAGCTATCGACCAATAATATACTGAAGTAAGGCTGCCAAGAGGACTTGAAAGCGGGGCAGAATTGCAGGAAACCGATTTCAGGAGGTAGACTGGAATTGCATTTAAAGCATAGGAAAAGAGGCAGAACGTCCACAATGATGCACTTGGCCAAAAAGGGCGTATGCGTTTTTTCCTGAATATATTCAGGAAAAAACGCATACGCCCTTTTTGGCCAACCAAGCAAGCTTGCAAAGGAAATCTGCACTACAATGAAGTCTCACTTCCCCCCGGTCAAAAGGGCCATCTGAAAAAAGTGTAAAATCCAGAAAGGCAGGACAGGCCATGGAGAACTGGGAGCCTTGTTATGCTGATGGGCGGGATGTAAATTGCCAACAGCCACTCGGGAGAAGTGTATGGTGTTTCCTGAAACATCTAAAAATCAAAGCAACAGAGCCTAGGGCACTTCCACTTATGGTCCTATAGCTTAGGGAAATTAAAATCAAAAAGACACAGCCACCCCAAAGGTTGGGACGGCTCTCTTTACAAGAACCTGGTTTACGGTACAAGTTCAATATCGCAGAAAGTGAAAAATGGATAAAGAAGTTGTGGTACTTACGTACAATGCAGTATCACTCAGCAATGAAATCTATGTCATCAGGCCCGTAGCAGCATAATGAGTGGACTAAGTACGATGAATCTAACTGAAATAAGTCACACAGAAAAAGAAACATCATAAGGTATCACTAATACACGGAATGTAAACTTGGCTACACAGGAACTGAAATACAAAACAGAACAGGGTCTCAAATTTAGAAAACCAACTTATGCTTGCTTAAGGGGAAAGGTGAGTTGGGGTGCTGCATAAAACCAGAGATTGAAATGAGCACATATAAAGTTCCTTAAGCCAAATATGGAATAGACAAGAGCTACTCCTTGCTCAACGAAATGGACTCAACACACCATATTAAATGCCTAAGAGTGTACCTGACTAGGAAGTATCTTAAAACCTATGGATTGCTATGTCTCCGAAAGAGAATCAAGCGTGTGTACAGGGGCATAAACGCAGCAGTGATAGGATTGGAGAGGTTCGGTGAGCAAATGAAGACCCTTTGAAGGCATATTGCATGGTACCCATTCCTCGGGTCTCAACTCTCCAGGTTTAAGGTATTCTTCCTTCAGCTAAAACATGCATGTGGAACCCAGAGTATGATCAACCGTGTGATCGGGAGACGTGTTCCAATATGTGTCAGTTTTCGTCCCCTGGTACTCGGGTGCAACATTCCAGATGCTTTACTAACACTCTCCCGACTTGGAGAGTCAGTGCCTTTAACCTCCTCTTTGGCCAAGTTTGCAATTTCTGCGGAAGATGAACAGGAATAGGGAGAACCAATGACAGACTAGCTGGAGGTGTCTGGACGGGCAAATTTAACTCTCATTTCCCACCAGGAAGAGGAATTAACCAAAGGCTCAGCGTGCCATGCCGGAACCAGATTAGGGCCTGAAGCCATCCTGCGGTGTTGCGGCCAGCTCACGAGAAAGCGAGTTGAAGAAAGGAGCTCAGGGGCACTGTAATTCACAAACCTGCAGAGTTATAAATGACAGCTATCGTCTAAAAATATACTGAAGTAAGGCTGCCAAGAGGACTTGAATGTGGGGCAGAATTGCAGGAAACCGATTTCAGGAGGTAGACTGGAATTGCATTTAAAGCATAGGAAAAGAGGCAGAACGTCCACAATGATGCACTTGGCCAAAAAGGGCGTATGCGTTTTTTCCTGAATATATTCAGGAAAAAACGCATACGCCCTTTTTGGCCAACCAAGCAAGCTTGCAAAGGAAATCTGCACTACAATGAAGTCTCACTTCCCCCGGGTCAAAAGGGCCATCTGAAAAAAGTGTAAAATCCAGAAAGGCAGGACAGGCCATGGAGAACTGGGAGCCTTGTTATGCTGATGGGCGGGATGTAAATTGCCAACAGCCACTCGGGAGAAGTGTATGGTGTTTCCTGAAACATCTAAAAAACAAAGCAACAGAGCCTACGGCACTTCCACATATGGTCCTATAGCTTAGGGAAATTAAAATCAAAAAGACACAGCCACCCCAAAGGTTGGGACGGCTCTGTTTACAAGAACCTGGTTTACGGTACAAGTTCAATATCGCAGAAAGTGAAAAATGGATAAAGAAGTTGTGGTACTTACGTACAATGCAATATCACTCAGCAATGAAATCTATGTCATCAGGCCCGTAGCAGCATAATGAGTGGATTCAGGTATGATGATTCTAACTGAAATAAGTCACACAGAAAAAGATACATCATAAGATACCACTAATACACGGAATGTAAACATGGCTACATAGGAACTGAATTACAAAACAGAACATGGTCTCAAATTCAGAAAACCAACTTATGCTTGCTTAAGGGGAAAGGTGAGTTGGGGTGCTGCATAAAACCAGAGATTGAAATGAGCACAGATAAAGTTCCTTAAGCCAAATATGGAATAGACAAGAGCTACTCCTTGCTCAACGAAATGGATTCAACACCCCATATTAAACCCCTAAGAATATACCTGACTAAGAAGTATCTTAAAACCTATGGATTGCTATGTCTCCGAAAGAGAATCAAGCATGTGTGCAGGGGCATAAACGCAGCAGTGATAGGATTGGAGAGGTTCGTTGAGCAAATGAAGACCCTTTGAAGTCACATTGCATGGTACCCATTCCACGGGTCTCAACTCTCCAGGTTTAAGGTATTCTTCCTTCAGCTAAAACATGCATGTGGAACCCAGAGTATGATCAACCGTGTGATCGGGAGACGTGTTCCAATATGTGTCAGTTTTCGTCCCCTGGTACTCGGGTGCAACATTCCAGACGCTTTACTAACACTCTCCCGACTTGGAGAGTCAGTGCCTTTAACCTCCTGTTTGGCCCAGTTTGCAATTTCTGCGGAAGATGAACAGGAATAGGGAGAACCAATGACATACTAGCTGGAGGTGTCTGGACGGGCCAATTTAACTCTCATTTCGCACCAGGAAGAGGAATTAACCAAAGGCTCAGCGTGCCGTTCCGGAACCAGATTAGGGCCTGAAGCAATCCTGCGGTGTTGCGGCCAGCTCACAAGAAAGCGAGTTGAAGAAAGGAGCTCAGGGGCACTGTAATTCACAAACCTGCAGAGTTATAAATGACAGCTATCGACCAATAATATACTGAAGTAAGGCTGCCAAGAGGACTTGAAAGCGGGGCAGAATTGCAGGAAACCGATTTCAGGAGGTAGACTGGAATTGCATTTAAAGCATAGGAAAAGAGGCAGAACGTCCACAATGATGCACTTGGCCAAAAAGGGCGTATGCGTTTTTTCCTGAATATATTCAGGAAAAAACGCATACGCCCTTTTTGGCCAACCAAGCAAGCTTGCAAAGGAAATCTGCACTACAATGAAGTCTCACTTCCCCCCGGTCAAAAGGGCCATCTGAAAAAAGTGTAAAATCCAGAAAGGCAGGACAGGCCATGGAGAACTGGGAGCCTTGTTATGCTGATGGGCGGGATGTAATTTGCCAACAGCCACTCGGGAGAAGTGTATGGTGTTTCCTGAAACATCTAAAAATCAAAGCAACACAGCCTAGGGCACTTCCACTTATGGTCCTATAGCTTAGGGAAATTAAAATCAAAAAGACACAGTCACCCCAAAAGTTGGGACGGCTCTCTTTACAAGAACCTGGTTTACAGTACAAGTTCAATATCGCAGAAAGTGAAAAATGGATAAAGAAGTTGTGGTACTTACGTACAATGCAGTATCAGTCAGCAATGAAATCTATGTCATCTGCCCGTAGCAGCATAATGAGTGGACTAAGTACGATGAATCTAACTGAAATAAGTCACACAGAAAAAGAAACATCATAAGGTATCACTAATACACGGAATGTAAACTTGGCTACACAGGAACTGAATTACAAAACAGAACAGGGTCTCAAATTTAGAAAACCAACTTATGCTTGCTTAACGGGAAAGGTGAGTTGGGGTGCTGCATAAAAGCAGAGATTGAAATGAGCACAGATAAAGTTCCTTAAGCCAAATATGGAAGAGACAAGAGCTACTCCTTGCTCAACGAAATGGACTCAACACCCCATATTAAACGCCGAAGAATGTACCTGACTAGGAAGTATCTTAAAACCTATGGATTGCTATGTCTCCGAAAGAGAATCAAGCGTGTGTACAGGGGCATAAACGCAACAGTGATAGGACTGGAGAGGTTCGGTGAGCAAATGAAGACCCTTTGAAGGCATATTGCATGGTACCCATTCCACGGGTCTCAACTCTCCAGGTTTAAGGTATTCTTCCTTCAGCTAAAACATGCATGTGGAACCCAGAGTATGATCAACTGTGTGATCGGGAGACGTGTTCAAATATGTGTCAGTTTTCGTCCCCTGGTACTCGGTGCAACATTCCAGACTCTTTACTAACACTCTCCCGACGTGGAGAGTCAGTGCCTTTAACCTCCTGTTTGGCCCAGTTTGCAATTTCTGCGGAAGATGAACAGGAATAGGGAGAACCAATGAGAGACTAGCTGGAGGTGTCTGGACGGGCAAATTTAACTCTCATTTCCCACCAGGAAGAGGAATTAACCAAAGGCTCAGCGTACCGTGCCGGAACCAGATTAGGGCCTGAAGCCATCCTGCGGTGTTGCGGCCAGCTCACGAGAAAGCGAGTTGAAGAAAGGAGCTCAGGGGCACTGTAATTCACAAACCTGCAGAGTTATAAATGACAGCTATCGTCCAAAAATATACTGAAGTAAGGCTGCCAAGAGGACTTGAAAGCGGGGCAGAATCGCAGGAAACCGATTTCAGGAGGTAGACTGGAATTGCATTTAAAGCATAGGAAAAGAGGCAGAACGTCCACAATGATGCACATGGCCAAAAAGGGCGTATGCGTTTTTTCCTGAATATATTCAGGAAAAAACGCATACGCCCTTTTTAGCCAACCAAGCAAGCTTGCAATGGAAATCTGCACTACAATGAAGTCTCACTTCCCCCCGGTCAAAAGGGCCATCTGAAAAAAGTGTAAAATCCAGAAAGGCAGGACAGGCCATGGAGAACTGGGAGCCTTGTTATGCTGATGGGCGGGATGTAAATTGCCAACAGCCACTCGGGAGAAGTGTATGGTGTTTCCTGAAACATCTAAAAAACAAAGCAACAGAGCCTAGGGCACTTCCACTTATGGTCCTATAGCTGAGGGAAATTAAAATCAAAAAGACACAGCCACCCCAAAAGTTGGGACGGCTCTGTTTACAAGAACCTGGTTTACGGTACAAGTTCAATATCGCAGAAAGTGAAAAATGGATAAAGAAGTTGTGGTACTTACGTACAATGCAATATCACTCAGCAATGAAATCTATGTCATCAGGCCCGTAGCAGCATAATGAGTGGATTCAGGTATGATGATTCTAACTGAAATAAGTCACACAGAAAAAGAAACATCATAAGATACCACTAATACACGGAATGTAAACATGGCTACACAGGAACTGAATTACAAAACAGAACAGGGTCTCAAATTTAGAAAACCAACTTATGCTTGCTTAAGGGGAAAGGTGAGTTGGGGTGCTGCATAAAACCAGAGATTGAAATGAGCACAGATAAATTTCCTTAAGCCAAATATGGAATAGACAAGAGCTACTCCTTGCTCAACGAAATGGACTCAACACCCCATATTAAACGGCTAAGAATGTACCTGACTAGGAAGTATCTTAAAACCTATGGACTGCTATGTCTCCGAAAGAGAATCAAGCGTGTGTACAGGGGCATAAACGCAGCAGTGATAGGATTGGAGAGGTTCGGTGAGCAAATGAAGACCCTTTGAAGTCATATTGCATGGTACCCATTCCACGGGTCTCAACTCTCCAGGTTTAAGGTATTCTTCCTTTAGCTAAAACATGCATGTGGAACCCAGAGTATGATCAACCGTGTGATCGGGAGACGTGTTCCAATATGTGTCAGTTTTCGTCCCCTGGTACTCGGGTGCAACATTCCAGATGCTTTACTAACACTCTCCCGACTTGGAGAGTCAGTGCCTTTAACCTCCTGTTTGGCCCAGTTTGCAATTTCTGCGGAAGATGAACAGGAATAGGGAGAACCAATGAGAGACTAGCTGGAGGTGTCTGGACGGGCAAATTTAACTCTCATTTCCCACCAGGAAGAGGAATTAACCAAAGGCTCAGCGTGCCGTGTCAGAACCAGATTAGGGCCTGAAGCAATCCTGCACTGTTGTGGCCATCTCACAAGAAAGCGAGTTGAAGAAAGGAGCTCAGGGGCACTGTAATTCACAAACCTGCAGAGTTATAAATGACAGCTATCGTCCAAAAATATACTGAAGTAAGGCTGCCAAGAGGACTTGAAAGCGGTGCAGAATTTCACGAAACCGATTTCAGGAGGTAGACTGGAATTGCATTTAAAGCATAGGAAAAGAGGCAGAATGTCCACAATGATGCACTTGGCCAAAAAGGGCGTATGCGTTTTTTCCTGAATATATTCAGGAAAAAACGCATACGCCGTTTTTGGCCAACCAAGCAAGTTTGCAAAGGAAATCTGCACTACAATGAAGTCTCACTTCCTCCCGGTCAAAAGGGCCATCTGAAAGAAGTGTAAAATCCAGAAAGGCAGGACAGGCCATGGAGAACTGGGAGCCTTGTTATGCTGATGGGCGGGATGTAAATTGCCAACAGCCACTCGGGAGAAGTGTATGGTGTTTCCTGAAACATCTAAAAAACAAAGCAACAGAGCCTAGGGCACTTCCACTTATGGTCCTATAGCATAGGGAAATTAAAATCAAAAAGACACAGCCACCCCAAAGTTTGGCACGGCTGTGTTTACAAGAACCACGTTTACGGTACAAGTTCAATATTGCAGAAAGTGAAAAATGGATAAAGAATTTGTGGTACTTACGTACAATGCAATATCACTCAGCAAGGTAATCTATGTCATCAGGCCCGTAGCAGCATAATGAGTGGACTAAGTACGATGAATCTAACTGAAATAAGTCACACAGAAAAAGAAACATCATAAGGTATCACTAATACATGGAATGTAAACTTGGCTACACAGGAACTGAATTACAAAACAGAACAGGGTCTCAAATTTAGAAAAGCAACTTATGCTTGCTTAAGGGGAAAGGTGAGTTGGGGTGCTGCATATAACCAGAGATTGAAATGAGCACAGATAAAGTTCCTTAAGCCAAATATGGAATAGACAAGAGCTACTCCGTGCTCAACGAAATGGACTCAACACCCCATATTAAACGGCTAAGAATGTACCTGACTAGGAAGTATCTTAAAACCTATGGACTGCTATGTCTCCGAAAGAGAATCAAGCGTGTGTACAGGGGCATAAACGCAGCAGTGATAGGATTGGAGAGGTTCGGTGAGCAAATGAAGGCCCTTTGAAGTCATATTGCATGGTATCGATTCCTCGGGTCTCAACTCTCCAGGTTTAAGGTATTCTTCCTTCAGCTAAAACATGCATGTGGAACCCAGAGTATGATCAACCGTGTGATCGGGAGACGTGTTCCAATATGTGTCAGTTTTCGTCCCCTGGTACTCGGGTGCAACATTCCAGACGCTTTACTAACACTCTCCCGACTTGGAGAGTCAGTGCCTTTAACCTCCTGTTTGGCCAAGTTTGCAATTTCTGCGGAAGATGAACAGGAATAGGGAGAACCAATGAGAGACTAGCTGGAGGTGTCTGGACGCGCAAATTTAACTCTCATTTCCCACCAGGAAGAGGAATTAACCAAAGGCTCAGCATGCCGTGCCGGAACCAGATTAGGGCCTGAAGCCATCCTGCGGTGTTGCGGGCAGCTCACGAGAAAGCGAGTTGAAGAAAGGAGCTCAGGGGCACTGTAATTCACAAACCTGCAGAGTTATAAATGACAGCTATCGTCCAAAAATATACTGAAGTAAGGCTGCCAAGAGGACTTGAAAGCGGGGCAGAATTGCAGGAAACCGATTTCAGGAGGTAGACTGCAATTGCATTTAAAGCATAGGAAAAGAGGCAGAACGTCCACAATGATGCACTTGGCCAAAATATATTCAGGAAAAAACGCATACGCCCTTTTTGGCCAACCAAGCAAGCTTGCAAAGGAAATCTGCACTACAATGAAGTCTCACTTCCCCCCGGTCAAAAGGGCCATCTGAAAAAAGTGTAAAATCCAGAAAGGCAGGACAGGCCATGGAGAACTGGGAGCCTTGTTATGCTGATGGGCGGGATGTAAATTGCCAACAACCAATCGGGAGAAGTGGATGGTGTTTCCTGAAACATCTAAAAAACAAAGCAACAGAGCCTCAGGCACTTCCACTTATGGTCCTATAGCTTAGGGAAATTAAAATCAAAAAGACACATCCACCCCTAATGTTGGGATGGCTCTGTTTACAAGAACTTGGTTTACGGTACAAGTTCAATATCGCAGAAAGTTAAAAATGGATAAAGAAGTTGTGGTACTTACGTACAATGCAATATCACTCAGCAATGAAATCTATGTCATCAGGCCCGTAGCAGCATAATGAGTGGATTCAGGTATGATGATTCTAACTGAAATAAGTCACACAGAAAAAGAAACATCATAAGATACCACTAATACACGGAATGTAAACTTGGCTACATAGGAACTGAATTACAAAACAGAACAGGGTCTCAAATTTAGAAACCCAACTTATGCTTGCTTAAGGGGAAAGGTGAGTTGGGGTGCTGCATAAAACCAGAGATTGAAATGAGCACAGATAAAGTTCCTTAAGCCAAATATGGAATAGACAAGAGCTACACCTTGCTCAACGAAATGGACTCAACACCCCATATTAAACGCCTAAGAATGTACCTGATTATGAAATATCTTAAAACCTATGGACTGCTATGTCTCCGAAAGAGAATCAAGCGTGTGTACAGGGGCATAAACGCAGCAGTGATAGGACTGGAGAGGTTGGGTGAGCAAATGAAGACCCTTTGAAGTCATATTGCATGGTACCCATTCCACGGGTCTCAACTCTCCAGGTTTAAGGTATTCTTCCTTCAGCTAAAACATGCATGTGGAACCCAGAGTATGATCAACCGTGTGATCGGGAGACGTGTTCCAATATGTGTCAGTTTTCGTCCCCTGGTACTCGGGTGCAACATTCCAGACGCTTTACTAACACTCTCCCGACTTGGAGAGTCAGTGCCTTTAACCTCCTGTTTGGCCCAGTTTGCAATTTCTGCGGAAGATGAACAGGAATAGGGAGAACCAATGAGAGACTAGCTGGAGGTGTCTGGACGGGCAAATTTAACTCTCATTTCCCACCAGGAAGAGGAATTAACCAAAGGCTCAGCGTGCCGTGCCGGAACCAGATTAGGGCCTGAAGCAATCCTGCGGTGTTGCGGCCAGCTCACGAGAAAGCGAGTTGAAGAAAGGAGCTCAGGGGCACTGTAATTCACAAACCTGCAGAGTTATAAATGACAGCTATCGTCCAAAAATATACTGAAGTAAGGCTGCCAAGAGGACTTGAAAGCGGGGCAGAATTGCAGGAAACCGATTTCAGGAGGTAGACTGGAATTGCATTTAAAGCATAGGAAAAGAGGCAGAACGTCCACAATGATGCACTTGGCCAAAAAGGGCGTATGCGTTTTTTCCTGAATATATTCAGGAAAAAACGCATACGCCCTTTTTGGCCAACCAAGCAAGCTTGCAAAGGAAATCTGCACTACAATGAAGTCTCACTTCCCCCCGGTCAAAAGGGCCATCTGAAAAAAGTGTAAAATCCAGAAAGGCAGGACAGGCCATGGAGAACTGGGAGCCTTGTTATGCTGATGGGCGGGATGTAAATTGCCAACAGCCACTCGGGAGAAGTGTATGGTGTTTCCTGAAACATCTAAAAAACAAAGCAACAGAGCCTAGGGCACTTCCACTTATGGTCCTATAGCTTAGGGAAATTAAAATCAAAAAGACACAGCCACCCCAAAAGTTGGGATGGCTCTGTTTACAAGAACCTGGTTTACGGTACAAGTTCAATATCGCAGAAAGTGAAAAATGGATAAAGAAGTTTTGGTACTTACGTACAATGCAATATCACTCAGCAATGAAATCTATGTCATCAGGCCCGTAGCAGCATAATGAGTGGATTCAGGTATGATGATTCTAACTGAAATAAGTCACACAGAAAAAGAAACATCATAAGATACCACTAATACACGGAATGTAAACTTGGCTACATAGGAACTGAATTACAAAACAGAACAGGGTCTCAAATTTAGAAAACCAACTTATGCTTGCTTAAGGGGAAAGGTGAGTTGGGGTGCTGCATAAAACCAGAGATTGAAATGAGCACAGATAAAGTTCCTTAAGCCAAATATGGAATAGACAAGAGCTACTCCTTGCTCAACGAAATGGATTCAACACCCCATATTAAACACCTAAGAATGTACCTGACTAGGAAGTATCTTAAAACCTATGGATTGCTATGTCTCTGAAAGAGAATCAAGCGTGTGTGCAGGGGCATAAACGCAACAGTGATAGGATTGGAGAGGTTCGGTGAGCAAATGAAAACCCTTTGAAGTCATATTGCATGGTACCCATTCCACGGGTCTCAACTCTCCAGGTTTAAGGTATTCTTCCTTTAGCTAAAACATGCATGTGGAACCCAGAGTATGATCAACCGTGTGATCGGGAGACGTGTTCCAATATGTGTCAGTTTTCGTCCCCTGGTACTCGGGTGCAACATTCCAGATGCTTTACTAACACTCTCCCGACTTGGAGAGTCAGTGCCTTTAACCTCCTGTTTGGCCCAGTTTGCAATTTCTGCGGAAGATGAACAGGAATAGGGAGAACCAATGAGAGACTAGCTGGAGGTGTCTGGACGGGCAAATTTAACTCTCATTTCGCACCAGGAAGAGGAATTAACCAAAGGCTCAGCGTGCCTTGCCGGAACCGGATTAGGGCATGAAGCAATCCTGCGGTGTTGCGGTCAGCTCACGAGAAAGCGAGTTGAAGAAAGGAGCTCAGGGGCACTGTAATTCACAAACCTGCAGAGTTATAAATGACAGCTATCGTCCAAAAATATACTGAAGTAAGGCTGCCAAGAGGACTTGAAAGCGGTGCAGAATTGCAGGAAACCGATTTCAGGAGGTAGACTGGAATTGCATTTAAAGCAGAGGAAAAGAGGCAGAACGTCCACAATGATGCACTTGGCCAAAAAGGGCGTATGCGTTTTTTCGTGAATATATTCAGGAAAAAACGCATACGCCCTTTTTGGCCAACCAAGCAAGCTTGCAAAGGAAATCTGCACTACAATGAAGTCTCACTTCCCCCCGGTCAAAAGGGCCATCTGAAAAAAGTGTAAAATCCAGAAAGGCAGGACAGGCCATGGAGAACTGGGAGCCTTGTTATGCTGATGGGCGGGATGTAAATCGCCAACAGCCACTCGGGAGAAGTGTATGGTGTTTCCTGAAACATCTAAAAAACAAAGCAACAGAACCGAGGGCACTTCCACTTATGGTCCTATAGCTTAGGGAAATTGAAATCAAAAAGACACAGCCACCCCAAATGTTGGGACGGCTCTGTTTACAAGAACCTGGTTTACGGTACAAGTTCAATATCGCAGAAAGTGAAAAATGGATAAAGAAGTTGTGGTACTTACGTACAATGCAATACCACTCAGCAAGGAAATCTATGTCATCAGGCCCGTAGCAGCATAATGAGTGGATTCAGGTACGATGATTCTAATTGAAATAAGTCTCACAGAAAAAGAAACATCATAAGATATCACTAATACACGGAATGTAAACTTGGCTACACAGGAACTGAATTACAAAACAGAACAGGGTCTCAAATTTAGAAACCCAACTTATGCTTGCTTAAGGGGAAAGGTGAGTTGGGGTGCTGCATAAAACCAGAGATTGAAATGAGCACAGATAAAGTTCCTTAAGCCAAATATGGAATAGACAAGAGCTACACCTTGCTCAAGGAAATGGACTCAACACCCCATATTAAACGCCTAAGAATGTACCTGACTAGGAAGTATCTTAAAACCTATGGATTGCTATGTCTCCGAAATGGAATGAAGCGTGTGTACAGGGGCATAAACGTAGCAGTGATAGGACTGGAGAGGTTCGGTGAGCAAATGAAGACCTTTGAAGTCATATTGCATGGTACCCATTCCACGGGTCTCAACTCTCCAGGTTTAAGGTATTCTTCCTTCAGCTAAAACATGCATGTGGAACCCAGAGTATGATCAACCGTGTGATCGGGAGACGTGTTCCAATATGTGTCAGTTTTCGTCCCCTGGTACTCGGGTGCAACATTCCAGACGCTTTACTAACACTCTCCCGACTTGGAGAGTCAGTGCCTTTAACCTCCTGTTTGGCCCAGTTTGCAATTTCTGCGGAAGATGAACAGGAATAGGGAGAACCAATGAGAGACTAGCTGGAGGTGTCTGGACGGGCAAATTTAACTCTCATTTCCCACCAGGAAGAGGAATTAACCAAAGGCTCAGCGTGCCGTGCCGGAACCAGATTAGGGCCTGAAGCAATCCTGCGGTGTTGCGGCCAGCTCACGAGAAAGCGAGTTGAAGAAAGGAGCTCAGGGGCACTGTAATTCACAAACCTGCAGAGTTATAAATGACACCTATCGTCCAAAAATATACTGAAGTAAGGCTGCCAAGAGGACTTGAAAGTGGGGCAGAATTGCAGGAAACCGATTTCAGGAGGTAGACTGGAATTGCATTTAAAGCATAGGAAAAGAGGCAGAACGTCCACAATGATGCACTTGGCCAAAAAGGGCGTATGCGTTTTTTCCTGAATATATTCAGGAAAAAACGCATACGCCCTTTTTGGCCAACCAAGCAAGCTTGCAAAGGAAATCTGCACTACAATGAAGTCTCACTGCCCCCCGGTCAAAAGGGCCATCTGAAAAAAGTGTAAAATCCAGAAAGGCAGGACAGGCCATGGAGAACTGGGAGCCTTGTTATGCTGATGGGCGGGATGTAAATTGCCAACAGCCACTCGGGAGAAGTGTATGGTGTTTCCTGAAACATCTAAAAAACAAAGCAACAGAGCCTAGGGCACTTCCACTTATGGTCCTATAGCATAGGGAAATTAAAATCAAAAAGACACAGCCACCCCAAAAGTTGGGACGGCTCTGTTTACAAGAACCTGGTTTACGGTACAAGTTCAATATCGCAGAAAGTGAAAAATGGATAAAGAAGTTGTGGTACTTACGTACAATGCAATATCACTCAGCAATGAAATCTATGTCATCAGGCCCGTAGCAGCATAATGAGTGGATTCAGGTATGATGATTCTAACTGAAATAAGTCACACAGAAAAAGAAACATCATAAGATATCACTAATACAAAGAATGTAAACTTGGCTACACAGGAACTGAATTACAAAACAGAACAGGGTCTCAAATTTAGAAAACCAACATAAGCTTCCTTAAAGGGAAAGGTGAGTTGGGGTGCTGCATAAAACCAGAGATTGAAATGAGCACAGATAAATTTCCTTAAGCCAAATATGGAATAGACAAGAGCTACTCCTTGCTCAACGAAATGGACTCAACACCCCATATTAAACGGCTAAGAATGTACCTGACTAGGAAGTATCTTAAAACCTATGGACTGCTATGTCTCCGAAAGAGAATCAAGCGTGTGTACAGGGGCATAAACGCAGCAGTGATAGGATTGGAGAGGTTCGGTGAGCAAATGAAGACCCTTTGAAGTCATATTGCATGGTACCCATTCCACGGGTCTCAACTCTCCAGGTTTAAGGTATTCTTCCTTTAGCTAAAACATGCATGTGGAACCCAGAGTATGATCAACCATGTGATCGGGAGACGTGTTCCAATATGTGTCAGTTTTCGTCCCCTGGTACTCGGGTGCAACATTCCAGATGCTTTACTAACACTCTCCCGACTTGGAGAGTCAGTGCCTTTAACCTCCTGTTTGGCCCAGTTTGCAATTTCTGCGGAAGATGAACAGGAATAGGGAGAACCAATGAGAGACTAGCTGGAGGTGTCTGGACGGGCAAATTTAACTCTCATTTCCCACCAGGAAGAGGAATTAACCAAAGGCTCAGCGTGCCGTGTCAGAACCAGATTAGGGCCTGAAGCAATCCTGCACTGTTGTGGCCATCTCACAAGAAAGCGAGTTGAAGAAAGGAGCTCAGGGGCACTGTAATTCACAAACCTGCAGAGTTATAAATGACAGCTATCGTCCAAAAATATACTGAAGTAAGGCTGCCAACAGGACTTGAAAGCGGGGCAGAATTGCAGGAAACCGATTTCAGGAGGTAGACTGCAATTGCATTTAAAGCATAGGAAAAGAGGCAGAACGTCCACAATGATGCACTTGGCCAAAAAGGGCGTATGCGTTTTTTCCTGAATATATTCAAGAAAAAACGCATACGCCCTTTTTGGCCAACCAAGCAAGCTTGCAAAGGAAATCTGCACTACAATGAAGTCTCACTTCCCCCCGGTCAAAAGGGCCATCTGAAAAGAGTGTAAAATCCAGAAAGGCAGGACAGGCCATGGAGAACTGGGAGCCTTGTTATGCTGATGGGCGGGATGCAAATTGCCAACAGCCACTCGGGGGAAGTGTACGGTGTTTCCTGAAACTTCTAAAAAACAAAGCAACAGAGCCTAGGGCACTTCCACTTATGGTCCTATAGCTTAGGGAAATTAAAATCAAAAAGACACAGCCACCCCAAAAGTTGGGACGGCTCTGTTTACAAGAACCTGGTTTACGGTACAAGTTCAATATCGCAGAAAGTGAAAAATGGATAAAGAAGTTGTGGTACTTACGTACAATGCAATATCACTCAGCAATGAAATCTATGTCATCAGGCCCGTAGCAGCATAATGAGTGGATTCAGGTATGATGATTCTAACTGAAATAAGTCACACAGAAAAAGAAACATCATAAGATATCACTAATACACGGAATGTAAACTTGGCTACAGAGGAACTAAATTACAAAACAGAACAGGGTCTCAAACTTAGAAACCCAACTTATGCTTGCTTAAGGGGAAAGGTGAGTTGGCGTGCTGCATAAAACCAGAGATTGAAATGAGCACAGATAAAGTTCCTTAAGCCAAATATGGAATAGACAAGAGCTACTACTTACTCAACGAAATGGACTCAACACCCGATATTAAATGCCTAAGAGTGTACCTGACAAGGAAGTATCTTAAAACCTATGGATTGCTATGTCTCCGAAAGAGAATCAAGCGTGTGTGCAGGGGCATAGACGCAGCAGTGATAGGATTGGAGAAGTTCGGTGAGCAAATGAAGACCCTTTGAAGTCATATTGCATGGTACCCATTCCACGGGTCTCAACTCTCCAGGTTTAAGGTATTCTTCCTTTAGTTAAAACATGCAAGTGGAACCCAGAGTATGATCAACCGTGTGATCGGGAGACGTGTTCCAATATGTGTCAGTTTTCGTCCCCTGGTACTCGGGTGCAACATTCCAGACGCTTTACTAACACTCTCCCGACTTGGAGAGTCAGTGCCTTTAACCTCCTGTTTGGCCCAGTTTGCAATTTCTGCGGAAGATGAACAGGAATAGGGAGAACCAATGACATACTAGCTGGAGGTGTCTGGACGGGCAAATTTAACTCTCATTTCCCACCAGGAAGAGGAATTAACCAAAGGCTCAGCGTGCCATGCCGGAACCAGATTAAGGCCTGAAGCCATCCTGTGGTGTTGCGGCCAGCTCACGAGAAAGCGAGTTGAAGAAAGGAGCTCAGGGGCACTGTAATTCACAAACCTGCAGAGTTATAAATGACAGCTATCGTCCAAAAATATACTGAAGTAAGGCTGACAAGAGGACTTGAAAGCGGGGCAGAATTGCAGGAAACCGATTTCAGGAGGTAGACTGGAATTGCATTTAAAGCATAGGAAAAGAGGCAGAACGTCCACAATGATGCACTTGGCCAAAAAGGGCGTATGCGTTTTTTCCTGAATATATTCAAGAAAAAACGCATACGCCCTTTTTGGCCAACCAAGCAAGCTTGCAAAGGAAATCTGCACTACAATGAAGTCTCACTTCCCCCCAGTCAAAAGGACCATCTGAAAAAAGTGTAAAATCCAGAAAGGCAGGACAGGCCATTGAGAACTGGGAGCCTTGTTATGCTGATGGGCGGGATGTAAATTGCCAACAGCCACTCGGGAGAAGTGTATGGTGTTTCCTGAAACATCTAAAAAACAAAGCAACAGAGCCTAGGGCACTTCCACTTATGGTCCTATAGCTTAGGGAAATTAAAATCAAAAAGACACAGCCACCCCAAAAGTTGGGACGGCTCTGTTTACAAGAACCTGGTTTACGGTACAAGTTCAATATCGCAGAAAGTGAAAAATGGATAAAGAAGTTGTGGTACTTACGTACAATGCAATATCACTCAGCAATGAAATCTATGTCATCAGGCCCGTAGCAGCATAATGAGTGGATTCAGGTATGATGATTCTAACTGAAATAAGTCACACAGAAAAAGAAACATCATAAGATATCACTAATACACGGAATGTAAACTTGGCTACAGAGGAACTGAATTACAAAACAGAACAGGGTCTCAAACTTAGAAACCCAACTTATGCTTGCTTAAGGGGAAAGGTGAGTTGGCGTGCTGCATAAAACCAGAGATTGAAATGAGCACAGATAAAGTTCCTTAAGCCAAATATGGAATAGACAAGAGCTACTACTTACTCAACGAAATGGACTCAACACCCCATATTAAATGCCTAAGAGTGTATCTGACTAGGAAGTATCTTAAAACCTATGGATTGCTATGTCTCCGAAAGAGAATCAAGCGTGTGTGCAGGGGCATAGACGCAGCAGCGATAGGATTGGAGAAGTTCGGTGAGCAAATGAAGACCCTTTGAAGTCATATTGCATGGTACCCATTCCACGGGTCTCAACTCTCCAGGTTTAAGGTATTCTTCCTTCAGCTAAAACATGCATGTGGAACCCAGAGTATGATCAACCGTGTGATCGGGAGACGTGTTCCAATATGTGTCAGTTTTCGTCCCCTGGTACTCGGGTGCAACATTCCAGACGCTTTACTAACACTCTCCCGACTTGGAGAGTCAGTGCCTTTAACCTCCTGTTTGGCCCAGTTTGCAATTTCTGCGGAAGATGAACAGGAATAGGGAGAACCAATGACAGACTAGCTGGAGGTGTCTGGACGGGCAAATTTAACTCTCATTTCCCACCAGGAAGAGGAATTAACCAAAGGCTCAGCGTGCCATGCCGGAACCAGATTAAGGCCTGAAGCCATCCTGTGGTGTTGCGGCCAGCTCACGAGAAAGCGAGTTGAAGAAAGGAGCTCAGGGGCACTGTAATTCACAAACCTGCAGAGTTATAAATGACAGCTATCGTCCAAAAATATACTGAAGTAAGGCTGCCAAGAGGACTTGAAAGCGGGGCAGAATTGCAGGAAACCGATTTCAGGAGGTAGACTGGAATTGCATTTAAAGCATAGGAAAAGAGGCAGAACGTCCACAATGATGCACTTGGCCAAAAAGGGCGTATGCGTTTTTTCCTGAATATATTCAAGAAAAAACGCATACGCCCTTTTTGGCCAACCAAGCAAGCTTGCAAAGGAAATCTGCACTACAATGAAGTCTCACTTCCCCCCGGTCAAAAGGGCCATCTGAAAAAAGTGTAAAATCCAGAAAGGCAGGACAGGCCATGGAGAACTGGGAGCCTTGTTATGCTGATGGGCGGGATGTAAATTGCCAACAGCCACTCGGGAGAAGTGTATGGTGTTTCCTGAAACTTCTAAAAAACAAAGCAACAGAGCCTAGGGCACTTCCACTTATGGTCCTATAGCTTAGGGAAATTAAAATCAAAAAGACACAGCCACCCCAAAAGTTGGGACGGCTCTGTTTACAAGAACCTGGTTTACGGTACAAGTTCAATATCGCAGAAAGTGAAAAATGGATAAAGAAGTTGTGGTACTTACGTACAATGCAATATCACTCAGCAATGAAATCTATGTCATCAGGCCCGTAGCAGCATAATGAGTGGATT